>NW_027096580.1:0-60000 GCF_019320115.1 Miscanthus floridulus | reverse complement strand
CCCGAGCACGATTTGTTACAATCTTTGGCATAAAATGAAAACATTCCTAATTTAAGATAACTTGGACTATAATCTTTTCCTTTTTGTAGAGTCCAACACGTTTTCGCTTGGCGTCGAGCGTAGCCTCTGTCGTTATCTGCTGGCGCTGTCCGAAGAAAGCCGATTCCTAAATTTTGCATCTGAATCAGCTGTTTCGGATCCGCCCGCAACTGATCCCTTGATGATACGATCCTGGGAGCTTCTGGGTTCCTGTGACTCTCCCTCCAAATTTTGGTATAAACAAAAGCAAAACTACAAACATACGACAGATTCAGACCTCCATATAAACTAGAAATAACTCTGTTTTCATTCCTGTTTCTATGCTGCTATTAAGTGGCATTGTCAGGCATTTGAGATCATCAGCTATGCATAAGCATGACGAGATTAATTCTCTGGAGCGCAGAAGCTAGTGTAGGTTATTAATTATTTTGGTTTCCATGACATCCTGCTGATCAATCCCTTCCTAACTGATGAGCCTAGATTTAGATAAGTTGTCAGGAACCCCGTCTTTACAATTTCAACAATGGTTCATAAAGAATAGGTAGGAGCACATATACAAAAGTGTATGGAACACTTGTGCACCAAGTGTATGGAACATAATACATGTTTTAAATGTACGGAAAATCATAAGCAAGCAAAGTTGTACTGCTGTACCTGGACCCTGGAGGTTGGAGCGCAGAAGCTTATGTAAGGAATGTCACCGCCACAGTAGTTGGCTACCTTCCTGTGACCTTGCTAGAATTTATCTCTATGCTTTGACACCCCCTCATCTGGATACAGCTGTAGCATCTATTCGCATACAGACATACACCTACACCACACACACGAACACATCACTCACACCACTTGTACATAAGCAGACTTACAACTATACGCAGATATGAAGACGCATCCTTGAGAGATCACCAGAAACATGAAGGCTCTGTAGGCGACGGATACGTCGCAGTCTCCTTGTGGCACCACGCGTTGAGAGGCTTCACTAAAATGTTATTATGGGAATAAATCCCGGTGAGAACACCAGCGCCGAACCTGAGATTCGAACGCTGGTGGGCAGCGTGCACACCTGCAACGCATGCCAACCGAGCTAGAGCTTGTTCTCAATTTATCTCTATGCTGTATAGCCCATCGGACATCCTTATGAACAGGACTCGGCTAGCACCACCATCCACGAAACCATTCACCTGAATTGAGTTCTTGATGAGTACACCTGAAGGAAGCACCTTCCGAAGATCAATGACTCTAGTTAGAACAAAGCCTGCATCTCCATCTGGACAAGCCACCCTCGACCATAGCTGTAGTTTGTCCTTCACGTTGGCAGCAAATCCTAGCCCACCATCATCATCAGTCATGAGCACAATGCTTCGTGTCAGACGATGGACTCATGTGGTAGGCGAACCATAGATACTTCCCGTGTGGCCATGTCGTATTCCACGATCTCATCGTTAAGATGAACCAAGAAGTAGAACACGCTCCGCACGAGGACGCCGGGCACAGGCTTCAGGATGTGAGGAAATTGGGGGTGGGGCGCTCACAAACGGTTACGTTGCTCCACGCAGCAGCCTCAGATGAGTAGACGGACAAGTACATGTTGTGGGGCTTGATGTCAATGACGACAACCAAGAAAGGTCCCTGGCGGCAGTTGAGGTGGTCGCAGTCGCCACCGTCGGCGGCGGCGGCGGCGCAGGTCACGGCGGCGTTCCACCTACGATAGTACCCGTGCAGGTAGAGCGGCGGCTCGGGTACCAGACAGAGAGATCAGCCCGCCCATAACTCGAAGGAGCGCTCCACCAGAGCAGGACGCGGCCGTGGCGGGCATCGACGGCGCACCAGCCGTATTGCCCGCGGCCGGTGGCAGCGCGCGCCGGGAGGAAGGAGGTTGTGGGGACGAAGTATGCCATCGGCATTCGACACAGGGAGTAGGTGTCTGTGTCTGTGACCACGTCCTTGCGGTAGAGCACGCCGAGCAAGGGGGGGCGCGCTGCGGTGGAACTCGAGGAACCTGCGGCGGAACGCAGCGCCGCAGACGAGGCGGCACTAGAGCTTGCGGACGAGGCTCGCGGGGTCCTCCGGCGGGAGGCGGAGGAGGACCTCCTCCACGAGCTCCTCCATCAGCTCCGGCGGCGGCGGGGGAATTTTGCATATTTACCATCTGTTTCTCATCCTTACGATGGCTCTTACATATTTAGCATCTTTAAAAATCGTGTGTCTTCGTGTTGCCACATTTGCTTATCTGGCATGCCACGGCGATATGACACGGTGGCGCATAGTCAGCAGGACGCAGCAAAATGACCTGCCTGCCCCTGGCTATTTGGAAGAAGGGAAAACGGGTTGGGCCAGTCGCTGGCTCGCCCATTTTCTCGTGCGGGCAACACCGATGCCCGATGCGTTCTCTTCTTCCCCCGTGAACATCGTCGCCGCCTGCTTCTTCTCGGTCACCTTCTTCTCTAGCTCGCTCGCCGCCGCCACGCCTACTCCCCTCCGGCTGTCCCTGAACCACGGCCGCCAGCTGCTGCTCACGACGGGTCAAAGGTACGTGGCCCCTGCCACCCCCTTTGCACCCACATTCCACGGCATTTAGGGTTAGGGTTCATGGGTGTACGCATGGCGGGCAGCCCGTCCTGCGTCCGCAAGCGCCGCGTCCTCGTTCGCGGGCTTCTAGGGCGACCGTATTCAACCGCGTACGTGAGTGCGTCCTTTGACGCGGCGGCTGCAAGCCCGCAATCCTGTTTGTGGCCGCTGCCCGCATAGAAACGAGAAGCTAGTGATTGGTTGTGTACGTCCATGTTCATTTTTTAATTTACTTCACAAATTTTTCTACTGATCCGTACGTTAGCTAAAAAATATACGTAAATTACAGAAAATACTATGTATCATTAGGGATATGTGTCTGATTTTTTTTACATTTTCCCCCCATTCATGAGCTATAAAAAAATGCAAGTTAGCATCTATCAACGTACATACAAATAAAAAATCATATGCTGATGGCTGCTATCACTGCCTCGCCATAAGCTCTGAACAAGTCTGAGTTGGCTGCTGCTTTTCATCCCCCCATATTTTGGTTCTGGCTCCGTCACTAATGGTTGCTCACTTTATCTCCATCTGTTTTTTGCTTCGTAGGATTCTGATGTAGTAGGTGGCTTCAATCAATCGAGGTCACAATGGCAAGCAGTGACCGCCCGCCTTGGTAAGTGTTACCAACTTAAGTTGTGCAGTGGGTTGGATACTCTCTGACTCTGTATTTCGTTCATTGTGGTTGATTATGCCAGGATCGATCCTGGCTCTGCATTTAGACTAGTTGTTAAAGTCGCTAAATATGTTGCTAATGGTGAGTATGGTCTAGTCAAGATGGCAGAGCAGCAACATGACTTATGGTTTGACAGCAACAGTGAGTATACCCTGGCTTTGTTTCATGAGGATTTAGCCACTAGGATTATATGGGGGCCATCTCAAACACTTTCAGTGTGGGTTCTTGACCAAGATACTGGGTCTGAGTGGAAGATTAGGAGGGATGAGCATTTGCAGCAGATGGTTAAAGACAGATGGGATGAGAGGATGGCTTTCATTGCAATAGATGTTGTGAGCAAATGTGGGTGTACAGACAAAGGCAGTTCTACAGCAAGATGTGTCTCTGGTGTCACCAATGGGTCTCATGTTGGACCAAGTCATGTGCCTGATGATGCTGAGGGGTGTGGTGATACTTGCAGATCCCCACCAGCACCCCCACTCCCTACTGAATAGCCTGTAGCGGTTGATTGGAATACACTAACCATACAAGAGAATCCTGATGATGATGGCTTAGCTACACAGCTTGTTGATGAGGAACAGGTATATGAGGCAATGGGATTCAAGGAAGTAGAGGCACAAGAAGCCGACAGAAAAGAGGTTCCCATTCCAGTTATCACAGCAGAGATGCAAGCAGATATGAATGAAGCAGCTGTCAATGTTGATGACACAATTGATGTAGAGCCAATGTATGAATGGGATAGGGACAATCCAGATATGAGTGTTGGCACATGCTATCCCAGCATGGATGAGTTTAGGCTAGCTATTAGGCAGCATGCTATAAGGAAGGAGTTTGAGCTTGATACTGAGCATTCAGACAAAGAAAGGTTTAGGGGTAAATGTGCTGCTCTGGGCTGTCCATGCTTTATTAGAGCTAGAACCCAGCATGATGACAGTGTCAGGGTATAAATTTTGAATTGTTTATGAACCTGTTGTTTTTTGTTTTATAATTGTTACTTTCTGCATTTTACTCCTTTTTTGTGTTTACTGCCTTGTTTTGTTCTGATGTTTTGTTCTGTTTGTAAAATGCAGATACAAATCAATAAGGGGGTCCATAAATGTCCATCTACAAAAAGGGTTGTGAACAAGATGGCATCTATAAGCTGGGTGGCAGAGAGAGCAATTCCATTGCTAAAGAAGAAGCCATCAATGGGGGCTACAGAAGTAAAAAAGGAGTTGAAGTACAAATATGGCATTGAAATCCCCTACCAAACAGTGTACAATGGGACAAAGAGAGCATCAGACAAGCTATTTGGTAAGTGGAGTGATTCTTTCGATTGGTTGTATAGATTCAAGGCAGAGATAGAATTGAGATCACCTGGTACTGTGGTAGAGATAGACACTATCACTGATGAGGATGGTAAAGTTAGGTTTAGCAGATTTTTCTGTGCATTCAAAGCTAGTATAAATGGATTTGTGAATGGCTACAGACCTTATATCAGTGTAGACTCCACAGCTCTGAATGGCATGTGGAATGGCCACATGCTTATAGCATTAGCATTAGATGGCCACAACTGGATGTTTCCTGTGGCCTTTGGTTTTTTTGACTCTGAGACAAAGGATAACTGGGTCTGGTTTATGGAACAACTTAGAAAATCCATAGGACCCATGGAAGGGGTTAGAGTCAGCAGTTAAAATAGTGTTTCCACAGGCTGAGATGAGAGAATGTTTTAGGCACCTAATGCAAAACATGAAGAAGTACTACAGTGGTGATGTGTATGGGAAGAATATGTGGCCTACAGCAAGAGCTTATTCAGCACACAAGTTCAAGTTCTTTTTTGACAAGGTCTTGGCATCCAGTCTAGATGTGCAGAAATGGCTGATAGAGCACCATCCCTTTCTGTGGGCAAGAAGTAAATTATGTGATGACATCAAATGTGACTACATCAACAACAATTTAGCAGAATCTTGGAATGCTTGGATCAAAGAACACAAGGACCTGCCTGTGCATATGATGGCTGATGCTATTAGAGAGAAGATCATGGTTTTGTTTACCAAAAGGAGAAAGATTTCTACAGCCCTGTCTCCTGGTATATTGCATGATGTCATCCATCAACTTAATGCAGCATCAAGAGGTCTAGGACACTTGAACATTTCCAGTGGCCACCCTAATCAAGCTGAGGTTACAGAGGTCTACAAGGATGAAGAAGTTCGAAGACATGTTGTGTATTTATCTCAAAAAATATGCACATGTAGACAGTGTGAAGGGACCGTAACGCCTAAGAGGGGGGTGAATTAGCTAACTTACAACCCTAACTCCAACTATGGCCTCCTTTTCTTACCTTAGCAAAAACCTATACAAAAGATAAACTATCTAGATGTGCAACTAAGGTTTTGCTAGTATATTGCTATCTCTACCGCAAACTTAATAAAGGAATCAATGTAAATACGGAAGCTAAAGAGCAAGGTAGAGATATGCAAACTCCTGTCGATGACTTCGGTATTTTTACTGAGGTATCGAGAAGCGCGCAAGCTTCCCCTAGTCCTCGTTGGAGCCCCTCGCAAGGAATCCCTCACAAGAGCCAAGCTCCCGGTCGGGTAACTCCGTGGATAGCCTCGGGCCTTCCCCACGCGCAAGTGGGTCTCCGATGTGCCTCTTGGCAAGCCTCTCCCGGATGCTCCTCACTGTCTTCACTATCAAGCTTTCGGTCGAAACGCCGCGGGCCTTGTTCCCTTCAGTACACAGTGGCAGCCACACCACAAACGCGGTTGGTGTGATCTCGCAAGACTTCAAGCCCCTCCGATGTACAACACTTGTGCTCACAAGCACGAGGTGGCAAGAGGTGTATAAACCTCACTAAATACTAGGCAAACACCTAGAGCAAGCGCATAAGCGGTGGTCTAATCAACCTAAGCACTTCGCAAAGCACTTATGCTAATCACCTAATAAAACTATAAGCACTATGCAAGTGGAGATCACTAAAATGGTGTATCAACACCCTTGGTATGTTTTCTCAACTCCACACATCTCAAATGGCCGGTTGGGGGGTCTATTTATAAGCCCCACTGAGAAAATAGCCGTTGGGGATGAAATCCCGCTTTTCTGCTACTGACCGGACTCTGACCAGCGTCCTGTCAGTACTGACCGGACGCGTCCGGTCACGAAAACGACTCTCTGGAACCTTACTGATGTTGACTGGACTCTGGCACTTAGCGTCCTGTGCAGCGTCCGGTGCAGCGTCCTGTGCATCGGAGCGTCTGGTGCAGCGTCCTGTGCAGCGTCCGGTCGCTGCTGTTGACTCTGCTGTTGCTTGATCGGAGCGTCCTGTGCAGCGTCCTGTGCAGCGTCCGGTGCAGCGTCCTGTGCATCGGAGCATCCTGTGCAGCGTCCTGTGCCTTCTGTGAGCTCGTTTCTTCACGATCTTGCATCCGGCTTGGTTCCTATCTTCGTGCTTAGACTTTGTTTGATATCTTGTGTCTTTTCTTGTGCTCCTAAGGTCTTGCTTATGGTGTTGATTATCGGATCATCACGTCGCCTTCGTCCAAGTCACGTCTTGCACCCTATTGCACTATAAAACAAACACTTGCAAATTCATTAGTCTAATTTGGTTGTGTTGATCATCAAACACCAAAATCCAAAGTAAATGGGCCAAGGGTCCATTTTCCTTACAATCTCCCCCTTTTTGGTGATTGATGCCAACACGACCAAAGCAAGCAAATAATAAGAATTTAGAAATTAAAAACTACCTACTTGCTAGGATGCAATACAAAGGGCAAGGTTATATGATTCTAATTGATAGATACTAATTGAAACTTTACTTAAAAGCTTGTCTTGCCCTTGCAAATGTCCCCATGTGATATTATGGATTAAAGCCTAGCTTTCTAAAAAAATCTTCCATTACTTAGACTAACCCATAATTTACTTCCCTCCCTTTCTCGGACCATTACTTCTTGTAACTAAATGCTTGTCTTTGGTCCTTCAAATTCTCCCCCTTTAGCATCAAACACCGAAAAGGAAGACATTAGTAGCACAAGGGAGGGTCAAATTTCGTGATCCTTTGTGTATAGAGTGAAATGGATCACAAAATTTGGCTCTCACATTATATAGACTAAGCTCCCCCTAAATATATGCATACATATGGTAGAAAGCAAAGCATATGCATAATTAGCAATTTATTGTACAAGAGAGTTTAATCTATATAATGCATGGAGAAAGCATATAAATATGAAATAAAATCAACATGATGATGCCAATTGAAGAATGATGCTTAACTCCGAGGACTCCAATTTCCTTACAATGAGACTACTACACAGTGATAGGTTTGAAAAAATTGATACCATTTGAACAAGTGTTAGTCTTAAAGCATCCAAGTTGTAGATAAAGCTCCCCCTAAATTTATGCACACAAGTGTTGAATACTTGTCAAATTTGTGCACATTGATTTAAGTATCAAAATACCACTTGAAAGATAATATTTGGGAGAGATTATCTACAATTTGGACTTTGGCACATATTAGATAATTAATTGTAAAACAAGCTATGTGCCGTGCTCCTAAATAATTTTAAACCATGTAGGTTTGCTCCAAGGGTTGATAATGAAACCGAGCAAGCCTACCATATGATATACCTATTGAATGCATGACAAAATATTTAAACATGTAAATGCAAACATTAGGTATGAAAGATAACTAGATGCTTTAAGAGTATATCTATTGAGAAACAAAACCAATTGAAATGAACACTAATTGAAAGTAATGACATCTAGTTACCTAACATGGGAAGGGGAATTTGGGTCCATAGTATTCACTAACCTACTTGGCAATGACTTTGTCCATCATGATGCACCCCATGAAATGCACCCAAACTTTGCCAAGTCTCCAAATTCCCCGATTTCCGACAGACTTCTTATTTCCCTTTCGGAATCCAAACCTTCTTGGTGCTCTTCATGTTGGAAATGATTTCCTTTGGCACCTAAAAGTGTTTGACCCCATTGTTGGCTTGCTTGTTCACCTTGATGGCCACCACCTTGTCATTTTTCTTCTTCTTCAAGAGATAAGGTGTGGAGGCCTTCTTGTCCACCTTGTTGGTGTAGGTGTTGGAGAGCTTGCTTGTTTGCTTTTTCTCCTTCTTTGCTCCTCCCCCATTCTTCACCTTGCACTCATAGGACTTGTGACCTTCCTTGTGGCACACGTAACAAACCACGATTTGTCCTTCATCAAGCTTCTTCACTCCCTTGACGGTGTTATCTTGATGAAGTTGGGTTTGCTTCGCCTTGCCTTTTACTTGAGTCAAGTCCTTGGTGAGGCGAGCTACTTCTTGCTTGAGTTGCTCATTCTCCTTTGCAACCTCTTGTGTGCATGTATCTACAATAACTTTCTCAACACAAACTTGGTTATACAAAGGTGAGTCTAAACATAAATCATTACAAGAAGTAGAGGCATCTTTTTTAGACATGTTAAAGATAGAACTTTTCTTTTTAGATGCCTTGGTGGGGTTTGTGCTAACGGCTTCAAGATTAGCAACTTTATTAGTTAGTTCATCACAATGTTTGCACATGGTTTCCATTTTAGCAAGCAAACTATTATATGCTTCTTGTGAGCTAGCTAACTTTTCTTTTAATTTTTCATTTTTCTTTAAAAGTTGCTCATCATTGATTGTGCATGCATTTGTTGTTGCACTAGCCTTAAGTTGCTCAATTTTAGTAGATAGTTCAACATTGAGATTTGCAAAGTTTTCATATTGTTCAAGCAAATTTTTGTATGCTTCTTGTGAACTACCTAGCTCTTTTTTTAAATTTTTGAGCTTCTTTTGTTGACTAGTGCAAACTTTAGCATATTTAAGATTTTGTTGCACAATTATATTATAAGAAGGCAAATCATCATCACTATCGCTCTCACTAGAGGATGAGCTTTCATTACCTCATGCCATAAGGCACACACGAGAAGAGCTTGATGATGAGTGCTTGCGCCCTTGCCTCTTGTGATGATCTTCTTCACTTGAAGAATCATCCTATGACCTTATTGATGTGAGGGCTTTGTTCTTGCACGCCTTCTTCTTTGCCTTGGGGGTGGGCTTGTTTGGACAAACTTCCACAAAGTGCCCCAACTCGCCGCATCCATAGCATCCCCTCTTTCTTTGCTCGTTTCTTTGATTAGTGAAAATGAGGTCTTGAATTTGGATGGGCACACCCTTGACATTGAGCCTTACGATCATCTTCTCCACCTTTTTGATAAGTTTGATTGATTCTTCATCAAGGTCGGAGGTGGAGGAGGAAGATTTATCATCATCACTTGATTCTTGTTCATCATCATCATCATCCTCATCTTCTTCTTCTTCTTCACTTGAGGAGCTTGAGCTTGAGCTTGACTCAACTTTCTTGCCCTTCATCTTTTTCTTCTTGCTACAAGCGAGAGCTTTGCCTTTGCTTAATGAAGATGCTTCTCCTTGACCCATCTTACGTGATATTTCAAATGCCACTAGCTTGCCAATAACAATGCTCGGGGTCATGGTGCTCAAGTTCTCCATGTTGTGAAGAATGGTGATGATGCTTGCATATTTCTTTTGTGGTAGAATGGAGATGATCTTCCTCACGATGTCCGCATCATCTAGCTTTAATAATCCTATTGAATGGAGCTCATTGATAATTAGATTCAATCAAGAATACATATCACGAACAAGCTCATCATCATTCATAGCAAAGGAATCATAGTTTTGCTTAGCTAGACAATGTTTTTGCTCACGGACATTACTTGTGCCGTCATGGAGCTCTTGGAGTTTTAACCAAATTTCATGTGCCGTATTTAAGGTGAACACTTGGTTAAACACATCCATGCTAAATGATTCAAACAAGCAATTCTTAGCTCTAGCATTAAAATGCATCTCTTTTACGTCACTCTTTGTGGGCTTTTCGAGATTCTTAATAGGTTTCATCCCGTCACGAGTGACTCTCCATACACCTAAATCAACCGCCTCAAGGTGGCAAGCCATTCTAGCCTTATAGTAAAGGAAGTTAGTGCCATCAAATTGAGGAGGCCTAGCGGTATCCATCACAACCACTCTACAATAGCGTCGGCTCAACGGCGGTTAAGCCAAAGGTCCAAATATGAGCCAACCGGCTCTGATACCAATTGAAGGGACCATGAAGCCTAAGAGGGGGGTGAATTGTGACGCCTAAGAGGGGGGTGAATTAGGCAACTTACAACCCTAACTCCAACTATGGCCTCTTTTTCTTACCTTAGCAAAAACCTATGCAAAAGATAAACTATCTAGATGTGCAACTAAGGTTTTGCTAGTGTATTGCTATCTCTACCGCAAACTTAATAAAGGAATCAATGTAAATGCGGAAGCTAAAGAGCAAGGTAGAGATATGCAAACTCCCGTTGATGACTCCGGTATTTTTACCGAGGCATCGAGAAGCGCGTAAGCTTCCCCCTAGTCCTCGTTGGAGCCCCTCGCAAGGAATCCCTCACAAGGGCCAAGCTCCCGGTCGGGTAACTCCGTGGATAGCCTCGGGCCTTCCCCACGCGCAAGTGGGTCTCTGATGTGCCTCTCGGCAAGCCTCTCCTGGATGCTCCCCGCCGTCTTCACTATCAAGCTTCCGGCCGAAACGTCGCGGGCTTTGTTCCCTCCAGTACACGGTGGCGGCCACACCACAAACGCGGTTGATGTGATCTCGCAAGACTTCAAGCCCCTCCGATGTACAACACTTGTGCTCACAAGCACGGGGTGGCAAGAGGTGTATAAACCTCACTAAACACTAGGCAAACACCTAGAGCAAGCGCATAAGCGGGGGTCTAATCAACCTAAGCACTTCGCAAAGCACTTATGCTAATCACCTAATAAAACACTAGGCACTATGCAAGTGGATATCACTAAAATGGTGTATCAACACCCTTGGTATGTTTTCTCAGCTCCACACACCTCAAATGGCCGGTTGGGGGGTCTATTTATAAGCCCCACTGAGAAAATAGCCGTTGGGGACGAAATCCCGCTTTTCTGCTACTGACCGGACTCTGACCAGCGTCCTGTCAGTACTGACCAGACGCGTCCGGTCATGAAAACGGCTCTCTGGAACCTTACTGATGTTGACCGGACTCTGGCACTCAGCGTCTGGTGCAGCGTCCTGTGCATCGAAGCGTCCGGTGCAGCGTCCTGTGCAGCGTCCGGTCGCTGCTATTGACTCTGCTGTTGGTTGATCGGAGCATCCTGTGCAGCGTCCTATGCAGCGTCCGGTGCAGCGTCCTGTGCATCGGAGCGTCCTGTGCAGCGTCCTGTGCCTTCTATGAGCTCGTTTCTTCGCGATCTTGCATCCAGCTTGGTTCCTATCTTCGTGCTTAGACTTTGTTTGATATCTTGTGTCTTTTCTTGTGCTCCTAAGGTCTTGCTTATGGTGTTGATTATCGGATCATCACGTCACCTTCGTCCAAGTCACGTCTTGCACCCTATTGCACTATAAAACAAACACTTGCAAATTCATTAGTCTAATTTGGTTGTGTTGATCATCAAACACCAAAATCCAAAGTAAATGGGCTAAGGGTCCATTTTCCTTACACAGTGGCAGATAACAAGTAAACCATGTCCACATGCCTTGGTTGTGATTACCAGCATGAGGCAACCTGACATGGGAGCATTTGTACACCACTACTACTCAGTGCAAAAGTTTCAGGCAGCATATGCAGGCATAGTTCCTAACATAACTGATAGGAATCAGTGGCCTAAGGTGGACAAGGGCTTCAAGCTGTACCCTCCAGCACAGAAAAAGAGAGAAGCAGGTAGGCTGAGGAAGAATAGGATTAAATTAGCAAGGGAGGCAGGTGGAAAAGCTACTAGGCAAGTCAAGTGCCCTAACTGCAATGAGTATGGTCATAGGGGTGGTAGTTGGAAATGTTCCCTCACTGGAACCAAGAAAAGGTGATTTCTTAACTCATGTATTTAATTTGTTTACTAGCTGTTGTAATTACTAACTTGTTTTGTTATTGTTGCAGGAAAAGAACCAAGAAGAGTAATGTTCAGGTTGGGAGGAAGAAAGCAAACAAAGGTGTTGCTGGTGATGAAGCAGTCACTCCAAGAACCAGAAGAGCACTAGCAAGGGAACCTGCAGCAAAAGCAAGGAGGGATGTTGAAGAAGCTGAACTCAAGGCTGCGGCAGCAAGACAAGCAGCAGAAGCAGCAGCTAGGGAAGAAATTGAGGCTACAAGAAATGAGTTATCTGCAACTCATGCACAGAAAGATGTCCTGGAAGCCTTAGCTTTAGAAGTTGATGTCCCAGAAACTACAAAAGCTAGGAGGTATGCTATTGAGTCTACAGCTAGGAGTTCATGTCCCTTGCTGTACCATGACTTTTATTGTTTTGAACAGGAACCTATTCTCAGAAGATGAACTACAAATTGAGCTTGTCAAGAAAATGACTCCTAGGAAGAAGAAGCTGGCAAAGAAAGTGAGGAAGAACTAAGGATGAACTGGGAACTTAAGATGAACCGAAACATTGCTTTTATTTTGCTAAGAGCTTGAACTCTTGATAATATGTGTAATTGGCCAGAACTTTTATTTTGTATGGCCTTCTATTGTAATCAAATGGGCATAACTATCAGCATGCTGCCGTGTGTAATAGGCAAAGGCCAAAAACTCTATATGTATGGCTACAATGTGCCCCTATTTGGTTGTCAGGAACAAGTACTTTATGTAGTGATCTTAATTTTTCCATAGCTGATGTGCCTATCTTATTTGGTTGTCATATGTGATACTATGTAATGTGCCTCTATTACTTTGCATGGACACAATGTGCCTCTCTTATTTTAGATGGCCACAATTTGCCTCTCTTAATTAGCATGGCCAGAATGTTCTTATTTTTTTATTGCCATATGATTCATTCAAACACAGACAACATGACAGTTCTAGGCCTGGGGGAAACAGAATGGGTGAGCGAGAGCCTAGGCCGACCAGTTTTCCTGTCTTTGAGCGGGCGAGCAAATGGGCAGGGGCAGCCAAGTCTTTTTGCAGGGCACTCCTGACTGTGTCATGTCGCCGTGGCATGCCAGACGAGCAAATATGGCAAAACGAAGACGCACAATTTTTAAAGATGCTAAATCTGTTAGAGCCATCGTAAGGATGAGAAACGGATGAGTGACGATCTTAATAATGGTAAATATGTAAAATTCCTTGGCGGCGGTGGCATGCCTCCTTGGTTGGTGGTCGGTGACAGCAGAAATGGGGGATAGATCGAACGGACTATGATTTTCTCATCAACAGGTGGGTTTTGTGGCTTGCCTAGTTTGATGGTGTCTTTGCTAGGTGGGTCTAGATCGAGGTTCAGATCCCACGGGCCAGCGACGACTGCAGTTCAGCGCAAGTGTCGAACGCTTACAAGGGTGTGTTTGGTTTGCTGGCTAATTTAGCCTGGTTAGAATCTTAGTCTAGACAGTCTTAGTCTGTTTTCATCAAGTCAACTTCTGATTGTTTGGTTGACTGTGTTGTTTAAGTCTGGCTAGCACTAGAGTGTGTTTAGTTGTCTAGTTTGTTTAGATACGGTTACCTCTTCTACAAATCGGTAAGGTTACCCTCTTTTAGGCATTTTCTCGAACAAGTGGTGTGCAGCGAGCACAACGGTGGACACGACAGAGCAGGGCGAGCAGAACGAGCATGGTGGCACCATGGTGGACACGGCAGAGCAGGGCGAGCACGACGGCACCACGACGAGCACAGCTGAGCAGGGCGAGCACGACGGCATCACAGCGAGCACAGCAGAGCAGGGCGAGCATGACGGCATCACGGCGAGCACAGTAGAGCAGGGTGAGCACGACTGGAGCAGGGCGAGCACGACTGGAGCAGGGCGAGCACGACCGCGCGGCTGGAGCACGGCGAGGAGCCGGCGCAGCGCGCTTAGCCGGCCCGCCGCGTCAGCCGCCTGCATGCTCCTGGCCATCCTTACGAACCAGCAGCTCCGTCTTCTTCCTCGATGTGGGGCCGCGGGACCGGACGGAGCTCCCTTGGCCACCTGCGCCTCGTTCTGCCTGCGCATGCTCCTCCGTCTTCGTCGTCGGGAGCAGTAGCCGCGGCTCGCCCTAGTCCGATGCAACTGTAAGTTAGATAAACGCTCAAGTATATTCACTGAACAGCATCGGGTACATATACATGAAGCCGATCATCGTTAGCCAAGGGCTGCTAACTAACTCTCCTACAGAACTAGATCAGCTAGACTACGTGCTGTTAGGCTTACAACAGATTACGAGCTGGTCTTCTGCTATCTAACTGACGCCTGTGGAATCGGTTGCTGACACCCCCCCCTCAGTTGAAGCTTCGGATGATCTGATGCACAAACTGTCCCTGAATTCACTGAACAATGGCGTCGGTAGCCCTTTCGTCATGATATCAGCAAACTGGTACCGAGTTGGGACTTGCAGTACCTTGAATTGGTCGAGGGCTACCTTCTCTCGAACAAAATGGATGTCAAGCTCGACGTGCTTAGTCCTCCGATGATGCACCGGGTTTTCAGACAAGTAAACCGCAGATACATTGTCGCAGTAGATGACCGTGGCTGAGTTGACAACGACATGGAGTTCACGCAGCAGGTTCTGGAGCCAGCAACATTCAGCAACGACGTTGGCCACGGCCCGGTACTCAGCTTCAGCGCTAGACCGCGAGACCGTGGTTTGCCGTTTGGACGACCACGAGACCAGCGAATCGCCAAGGAAGACATAGTAGCCGGAGGTCGATCGCCGTGTATCCGGGTAGCCAGCCCAGTCCGCGTCAGAATACGCTTTCAGCGTGGTCGATGGAGAAGCCGAGATGGTGATGCCGTGGGTGATGGTGCCACGAAGGTATTGGAGGATCCGTTTGACGAGATTCCAGTGTACGTCGCGAGGAGCATGCATGTGCAAGCACGCCTGATTGACGCCATAGGCGATGTCCGGGTGCGTGAGCGTCAAGTACTGAAGCGCCCCAGTGATGTTGCGATAGAACGTGCCGTCAGACGCAGGTTCACCTTCTGTTGCTGACAGCTTTGGCATAGCTTCGACAAGAGTTGATGCTAGTTTGCAATTCGCCATGCCAGCATGTTCCAGGATGTCCTCGGTGTACTGCGCCTGATTGAGGTGGAAACCAGCATCATCTCATCGCACCTGGACGCCAAGAAAGAATTTCAGGGAGCCAAGGTCCTTGATCGCGAAGGCCTGACGGAGCTGTTCGACGACGCGACGGAGCAGTTCTGTTGATGAGGCCGTTAGAATGATGTCGTCGACGTACATGAGAAGATACACCAGGTGACCGCCATGTGCATAGATGAACAGGGAGCTGTCGGAGCCAGAGGCGATGAAGCCCATGCCACGGAGGTGGCCGCCGAGACGCTGAAACCACGCGCGTAGCGCCTGCTTAAGGCCATATAGTGACTTGATGAGCAGACAGACATGGTCGGGATGATTAGCATCAACAAATCCTGCATGCTGGTGACAGTACACGCGCTCAGCAAGGTCGCCGTGGAGGAACGCGTTCTTCACGTCGAGTTGATGCACCGGCCACCGGCGTGTCGCAGCCAGATGAAGGACTGTGCGGATTGTCGCCGGTTTCACCACCGGCGAGAATGTCTAATGAAAGTCAATGCCAGGTCGTTGAGAGAACCCGCGCACGACCCACCTGGCTTTCCGGCGTTCCAGTGAACCCACATTGGCCCGGGGCGGTCGCAGCACGAGCGTCCACGTGCCATTGCGCTTCAGGGCGTCGAATTCTTCTTGCATCGCCGCCATCCAGGCGGGGTCATGGAGGGCGGCACGAACTGTTGGTGGCGGTGACGAGGGTGTGGACGCAGT
Organism: Miscanthus floridulus; assembly: GCF_019320115.1. Lineage (NCBI taxonomy): Eukaryota > Viridiplantae > Streptophyta > Magnoliopsida > Poales > Poaceae > Miscanthus > Miscanthus floridulus. The sequence continues at coordinate 43,939 of NW_027096580.1, read as the reverse complement.
GGCCACATGAGCATACTTGGGATTAGGCTTGTGAATCCCGTGTTGTGCCCGTGTGGCCATCGGATGCCGAGGTGGCGCAGGTTGGGGCGTAGGTGCCGGGCTCGGCGCCTCGGAAGGTGCTGGTGACGACGTCGCACCTGGCGCCATGTCCGGCGTCGCGACGGCAGCTGGTGGCGGCGTCGTGGTAGCAGCAGATATAGGTGCTGACGGAGACGTGGCCGTAGGTGGCACTGCAGCGTCGGGTGCCGAGGGCGTCGTGGTAGCAGCAGGGGTAGGCACTGGTGCACGCCTGCTGGCGGTGACGACCGGCGCACGACGTTGAGGCTGGCGAGGCCCGGTGGGGATGAAGACCTCGTCAGACCAAGACGACGGGCATGGTGGGGGCTGCGGCACCGGATCAATCTGCGCAAAAGGAAAACACGTTTCGTCGAAGTAGACGTGGCGTGAGACGATGACACGCTTAGTGCTGGGGTTATAGCACTTGTAGACTTTTTGTTCGAGCGGGTAACCCAGAAAGATGCAGCGCACGGAGCGAGGGGCGAGCTTGTGCGGCGCGGTGGAGACTGTGTTAGGGTAGCAAAGACAGCCGAAAACCCGGAGCTGATCGTAGTCAGGTGGCACGCCAAATAGCAGCTCAAAAGGACATTCATGTGCACGAGGTCGACATGGACGCCGATTGAGTAGGAATGTGGACATCGCAAGCGCGTCCGGCCAGAAGGTGGGCGGTGCTGACGCCTGAAACAACAATGTGCAAATGCTGTCATTCAGTGTCCGAAGGACACGTTCCGCACGCCCATTCTGCTGTGAAGTGTATGGACAAGTGAGGCAAAGGACAATGCCGTGAACGACAAAGAACGCACGCGAAGCAGAATTATCAAACTCCCTCCCATTATCAGTTTGCAGGCACATTATTGGAACTTGGAATTGGGTGCGGACAAATGCATGAAAGGATATGAGAGTTGGTAGAACATCTGATTTATGGCGTAGTGGGAAAGTCCATGCATAATGGGAGTAATCATCCAATATCACAAGGTAATATTTGAAGCCTAAATTGCTTAAAATAGGAGACGTCCATACATCACAGTGCAAAAGTTGAAAAGGAAATTGGGACACATTATTGGACTGTTTAAAGGGAAGCCGAACATGCTTGCCAAGGCGACAGGCGTCACATGTATGCGAACTGGACTTGGAGCAAGAAAAACCTATAGAGCGTGACAGCCGCTGTAGCGTAGCGTGGCCAGGGTATCCCAGACGGGCATGCCAGAGGTTGCTGTCGGATGAAGCAAGGAGAGCAGTCGGAGGGCGCGCCGGTGCGGTGGATGGACGGCGAAGGGGGTACAGGTCGCCGGAGGAGTCACATCGGAGCAGAACCGTCCGGGTGCGGAGATCCTTGATTGAAAAACCCCATGGATCAAATTCAACAGAAACTGAGTTATCTCGTGTTAAAGCACGTACAGAAATAAGGTTCTTGACAAGCTGAGGAGCAATGAGAACGTTACAAAGTTGTAAAGGGGAGGAGGAAGTGGGAATGGAGGCGGTGCCTGAACACTGCGTTTCAAGATGATGGCCATTGCCGACAATAATCTGACGAGCAACAGTATGTTCAGGTGGGGAGGAAAGGATACCAGAATTGGATGCCATGTGTGCGGAGGCGCCCGTGTCGAAGAACCAGTCGTTGCCGCCACCGCCCGAATTGTTGATCGACATCCCGTTTAGGGCGGAGTAGAGGCCGGCTAGGATGGTGGTGGTGTTGCCGGCGTAGTAGGCGGCATCGGAGGACGGCGGTGCCGAGAACGCCGCCATCGCCTGGGGTGGGCTGACACCGGGTCTGGAGCCGAGGACGCTGGGCCGCCAGGGAGGCATGGGCCACGCCTGGACGACGCCGTGCCACGGGTTAGGCGCAGGCCCCCACTGCGGCGGGGTGGTGCCGGCATGGGGAGTGCCGCCGGCCTGAGCGGCATGGCCACCGTTGCCGCCGTTCTGCCGGTTGCGGCCGTCGTTAGCCTTGCGCTTCTTGCGGCGGTCGTTGTTCCCATGGGCGGGCGCCTGGGACGGTGGTGGAGAGGGCGCGATCGGCCGCGATGCGGGGGAGGTCGTGGCCGCCGCCAGAAGAGCGGTCTGCGCCTCCATCTGCAGGGAGTGGCGAATGCGATGTTCTTCCTGCAGAAGGTATGATTTGGTGTAGAGAAAGGTGGGTGGGGGAGTCATGGTGGAGAGAACAGCAATTGCTTAGCTGAATTTGTTGTTCAAGCCTCGCAGGGTGTTGATGACGAGAGCGGTGTCGGAGACGGCGGCGCCACAGTCGTAGAGTTGATCGGCGAGACGCTTGAGCTTGCCGCAGTACTCGGCGACGCCCATGTCACCCTGGAACAGGCTGTGGAATTCCTGTTGGGCGTACACGGCGCGTTGGAGACTGTTGTCGAGGAACTGGCCGATGATCGCGTTCCAGATGGAGAAGGCGGTGGCGTTGGGGCGATTCACATCGTTCCAAATCTCCTTGGAAACGGTTGTGTACAGCCAGGAAACGACGCAGGCGTCAACCTGGAGCCATTCGGCGTCGTCGATCATGGCGGCAGCATCAACGGTGTCGTCAATGTGATCGAGGAGGCGGAATTTCTTGATAGTGAGCTCGATGAAGGATCGCCATTGCCGGAAATTGCCCTCGTCGGAGTTGAGGACAACCGGGACGTGGCTGCGGATGTTGAGCATCATCAGGGTGGAAGCAGAAGGTGGAGCGGGATCAGCAAAAGGATTGGAGCCGGAGGAAGCAGACGGGCTCGACATGGTTGGGAGATGCGGAAGCAGTGGGTTGGGATCGAGATTAAGCTGATACCATGTAAGTTAGATAAACGTTCAAGAATATTCACTGAACAGCATCGGGTACATATACATGAAGCCGATCATCGTCAGCCAAGGGCTGCTAACTAACTCTCCTACAGAACCGGATCAGCTAGACTATGTGCCGTTAGGCTTACAACAGATTACGAGCTGGTCTTCTGCTATCTAACTGACTGCCTGTGGAATCGGTCGCTGACAGCAACAACTTCGCCGTGGCGTGGCCGAGCGGGCCACCGGCCACACGGATGTTCCTGACCGGATTCGACACCGGCCTCTTGGCGCGTGGCCTCGCCGAACCTGGAGCATGTGGCGGGCACGGTCTGGCGGTGCGGGTCAAGACCTCCGTCACGCCGCCCGAGTCCTATCCGGACTTCCCCCCGCCGCAGCGGTTATGGTGGCTACGCGTAGTGTTGTTCACAGAACAGGTGTTACCATGTGGGTTATGCTTCTTTATGCAGGGTGAAGTGGATGGTGCTGGGCGAAAGCCTTGTCCGGCTATTTACAGTAATATTTTTATATTAGTTTCTCTTCATAATTGTGCTTAAATTATATGCTTTACCATTTACTAACTTCTGAATATTAGTTTCTTTTAATAATTGTGCTTAAATTATATGATTTACCATTTACTAACTTCTGAACACCAACATTTTTTACTAAAACAGTAATCAGTATGGACACGTGGTATGCTACTTGTTATGAAACGTGGCAGAACCATAGATTGGCAAAATTATATGGCCGGTGTCGGTCGCCGGGCAAATGGGCCCCTACAGTAGATCCCACACTCAACGTTGAACGTTGACTTGGTCAACGTTAGGTTTGATTATGGTGGGTGGGGCCCACTAGCAGACCCCACTGGGACGTGGCTGATGACTAAGCGCTGATGCGTCGCGCAGTTCGGATCGTTGACGTGGTACTGTTGCCGTTTGATAACTGGGCCTCTGCTGGGCTGATGTCTGGCTTGGGCTGGACCAGAAACAGGTCAACATGTCTAACGGGCGGATCTGGTGCCCGCATGCCACCCGACCGGCGATATGCTGGGCCGCCGGGGCGACGGCATGGTGTACATGCCGCGCACGGCGCACGGGGATGCTCGCGATGTGGGGCGCAGTTTGCTGGCGCACCCGTGATTCGCTAGTCCGCGACGTCGTGGCGCCGCCGCCGGGCGGGACGATGCCACGATGGCGTCCGTGCCTTCGCTGGTCGGCTACAGGGAAGTGAGAAGAAAGGCGACGTCATATAGGTTTTCTTAACTTTGGACGCCTCGATCTGGTAGTCTAGGAAAAAGGAAACTCCGATCTGCATTCCAAAAGAAACTCTGAGACGGTGCCGTTGTTATGCACGAAAAGTCCGAGCTGGTGGGACCCATGGACGGTCGCGATCGAGTCGATGTCCCATCGCACGGCAAGTCGGCAACCCGGCCGTGTCCTCCAAGACTTCGCCTTCCGCGCGACCCGACCGCCGCGACCGCTATATATCCACGCCCCCCGCGCGCGGCCGTGAAATCACTCCCACAACGTCCGCTTCACCTTGAATTCAATCATCAATCCGAAAAATCCAAGGAGCTCGCGGGCGGAACCCTATCCCTACTACATCCACCCTCTCATGGCGGCGATAGCCGTGGCAAGCCGGAAGCGAGGGACGGAAGCCGCCTTCCTCGACGACCCCTTCTCGTTCCCCGCCGCCGACCTGCCGCTCCTGCATACCAAGCGGGGCCGGTGCTCGTCGTCGATTGTCGCCGCGGACCTCGGCCTCAGCTTCCCGCTCGAGTTCGACCCGGTCGAGGCGCTCCATCTCATCTTCCCCGGCGAGGATCCGCAGGTGCGTCCATATACGTACGCATACGTGTGCGTTTAACGACCAAGTTTATTTGATACATGGATTGTTTGTTAGTCCTAATAATCCATCACGGCGAACAGGCTTAGAGTACGCCGATAGGCCAGAGGTCAAGCCAACAAGGTCCTGCAATTAGCTACCGTGACATCATTAACAATATACTATCTAATAAACTTGACTTCGAAGATTCTGTTGTCTTTTGGATTTCAATCGATGTGCATCGAAACATAAATTGGTGTCCTTACCAATTGGTACTACAGTACTGTACCAATGAATATCTTCAGTCATGTGTTTTCTTATCCTACATAAATTGGTACTGGTAAGGATTTGTGCACCTAAAATCATTTTTTTCCTTAATTTACAGGTTCTACAAAACTATCTACAAGCGTCAGGAAATGTCTTGGATGCTGCAATCAAAGCATACAAAGATTATTTGGCACAAAGAAGCACAGAATCTGCTTCTGCCATAAACCATGTTCCATCTGACAACGAGGAAGGCGATAGCATCCTATCTGAATCTGATGGTATGAAGCCATGTTTAATATCTGAATATATTTTCATGCAACCAAATTTATTTAATCATTTAAATTAAATCAGCTACCGTTAACATAAACCTTACTGCATCAATGGCTATTGCAGTTGACCTGACAGTGGAAACCATTCCCACCAATTGCTCTGGATGGGCTGAGCTCATTGTCAAGGAGATGTCCTCTGCTTCGGATTTGACTGATGCCAAGAATCGCGCCTTCAAGATACTCAACCTGTTGGAAAAATCTGCTGCCAGGAGTAGCCCAGATGAAAAGAGCAAAGTGAACAAGGTATCAAGATTGCCTAAAGTTAAATGATTCTTTATTATATTATTATGAACCATGTTCAATAATGTTTATCTCCTTCCTTCCAAGCTGACCTGAATTATTGTTGTCAATCCAGGAGCACAAGATAGTGAAGCAGATGCTGGGATCCCTGCTCCACCAGAACGGCGTTCTGAAGCGTGCATTCCTCATACAGCACAATCGACTCAAGGAGTATCAAGAGATGGTGCAGGAGCGATCTCAGTTCAACCAGATTCTCGAGAAGTACCAGAAGCAGATAAAGGCGTTAGAGGTAGGTTCTGTGAAATCATTGCTATAATGCTTAACCTGTATTTTATCTACCTACTAGTACTAACCTTCTCATCCTTACCATCCAGGAGAAGAACAACGCCTTGTCATTTCATCTTCAAAATGTGAACCAATGCAGAAACACCTATTGGCATCGCAATCCAGATGTCTTCTAATCGATACGGTTGTCAGAAAGGACATGTCCTCTGATTATACTGCTGCTACAACTTACGAGTCAAGCTTGGAGCTTAATCCACAAGATCCTGAGACTGCAAAATATCTTTTTCTCTCTTCCAGCTAAGGAGAAGAAAGATGACCAAAGAAAGGACATGTCCATGTGGTGTTGCAATTACTTTATGTTAGTCTGGATTGTCTGTAGAGGGAGACAATGAAAGAAAGGACATGTTTACGTGTTGCAATTAGTTTGTGTGGATTCTCTTCAGATTATAGTTGCTCTAGATGCAAGTGAGCAAAATTTGACAGAGTTCAAATATTCATGTACCATTTGTTTTAAATTATTGATCGAATTGAGACCGTTCCCCATCAAGCCGGAAGTACTCAGTCCCAAATATGATTTGTTGAGAATTGGTAGCCAGCACCAGTGGAGATGTTTTGATGGGCGCTTATGGGTTTTGAATTACAGCTAGCAACCAGCGTTTTTTTAGATAATGGAAAAATTCCAGCTTCAACCTTCTTCTAAGAAGAAGCATCACCAATCCAAACTTATTATGGCAAGATTCTGGTAGCTAGCAACCAACTATAAGCACCTTTAACATTGGAGCACATAATAAACAATTTGTATTTGTATTTTTATTCGGCGTCGTTTTATCTTCTCCGTGGACATTATTTACACCACATTGCTTCTAGATCTGATCTCCATAGTATAATTCGCACGCCATTCACCTACTCCTTAAAAAATGCTGTTCCACGCGGCATCTCATTTCATGGAATTTTGTTTTGCCGACTAGAATCGTCTTAGCACTACACTTGAACGAACTCTGCTCTACTATGTACTACTACTAGACCACGAGGAACAATCAGAGATGCAACCGAAATCATGGACCAAGAACTCCATTCATCCTACAATTACCTCTTCTGGGCAGCGATCCTGCTGCTGCCGCTCATCGCCATCAAGCTCCGGCGACGCAACCGCGGCAATAAACCGCCTCCCGGCCCATGGCAGCTCCCGGTCATCGGCAGCCTGCACCACCTCGTGGGCGCGCTCCCGCACCGCGCCATGCGTGACCTGGCGAGGCGGCACGGCCCGCTCATGCTGCTCCGCCTAGGCGAGCTCCCCGTCGTCGTGGCGTCGTCGCCCGACGCGGCCCGGGAGGTCATGAGGACACACGACGCCGCGTTCGCGACGCGGCCCCGGACCGCCACCCTCCGGGAGCTCACCCGGGACGGCCTCGGCGTCGCGTTCGCGCCGCACGGCGAGCACTGGCGCCTGCTCCGCAAGCTCTGCGTCACCGAGCTGCTCAGCGCGCGGCGCGTGCGGTCCCTCCGCCGTGGGCGCGAGGCCGAGGCCGCCAGCCTCGTCGCGTCCGTCGCGTCGGCGTCGTCGTCGTTGTCGAAGCCCGTGAACGTCAGCGCCCTCCTCGCCACGTACGTCACCGACGCGGTCGTGCGCGCCGTGGTGGGCGGCCATATCAGGGACCGCGACGCGTTCCTGGAGAAGCTGGACGAGGGCGTCAGGGTGGCCGCCGGGTTCAGCCTCGCCGACGTGTTCCCATCGTCCAGGCTCGCGCGAGCGTTCAGCGGGGCGGCGCGCGCCGCGGAAGCGCACCACCGCGAGATGACACGGCTCATGGACGGCGTCATCGCGGAGCACCAGGAGAAGCGGGCGGCCGGTGCTGGAAACGACGAGGACGACCTCCTTGACGTGCTGCTGAGGATCCAGAAGGACGGTGGCCTGCAGGCCCCCCTCGACATGGGCACCATCCGCGCCGTGATCATCGTAAGCTCAGCTCTCTCTCTCCCAACGTGTTCGACGAAATTACGCCCCCTTTTGCAGTGTGTTCGACGATCGTCACTCCGACGACATTGACAAGATTGTATTTTTCGGACGGGGCGTCGTGCACTTAGGATCTTTTCAGCGCGGGGAGCGAGACGACGTCGACGACGCTGCAGTGGGCCATGGCGGAGCTGATGCGTCACCCGGCGGCGCTGCGCAAGGCGCAGGCCGAAGTGCGTCGCGTGCTCGCCGGCCAAAACAGCGTGCCGGAGGACGCTCTGCCAAAGATGCATTACCTGCAGCTGGTCATTAAGGAGACTCTGCGTCTGCACGCTGCAGTGCCGCTGCTCCTCCCGCGTGAGTGCCAGGAGGAGACGCGCGGCGTCCTCGGGTACGACGTGCCCAGGGGTGCCATGGTGCTGGTCAACGCTTGGGCGATAGGCCGGGACGCCGCGAGCTGGGGCCCCGACGCCGAGGAGTTCAGGCCGGAGAGGTTCGAGGACGGCGGCGCCAGGGCGGAGGTGGACTTCAGGGGCACGGACTTCGAGTTCGTGCCGTTCGGCGCCGGACGGAGGATCTGCCCCGGCATAGCACTTGGCCTCGCCGTCATGGAGCTCGGTCTCGTTAGCCTCCTCTTCCACTTCGACTGGGCGCTCCCCGGTGGTGCTGCGCCGGAGGAGCTGGACATGGCCGAAGGGCTCGGGATCACGGCGAGGAGGAAGAACGACCTGTGGCTGCAAGCCACCGTACGCGTTCCTGTTCCTAATGTGTAGATTTTTCTGAATGCTTGGGATTTTGGAGTAGAGGTGAAGGTTTCCTGTTATTATTAAAAAAGGCTGACTAGTATTTGTTTCGGTTCCTGATAAAAGATTCAACCTCTTAAAGATTGAGATAAAACAAACACACCGACTCGTATAATCGATGCAAGAATACAAATGCCACATCTACCAATATACTTCCTCCAATTCAGCGTATAAGGTGCACAATCTGTGACCAATAGTTTGGTCAACAAAATTGTAACTGTTGTAGTACAAACTTGACACTATTAGATTTGTAATTAAATATAATATATCCAATAATTATAAGTTTACAATCATAGACAATATAATATAACATAAATAGTCAAAATGTACTTTAAGAGACTGTGCCATATCATATTACGTCTTATAAACTATATCGAATGGAGTATTTAAGTCTAAATGAAGGTGGCTATGAGGTACTGAGGATTATTTTTAACATTCTCACTAGGTTTATATATCACAAAACTCTACACGTCAAACTCAAATTCAAAGCAAGGATGCCAAACTCTACACATTGGAATCAATTTTTAAACGAAGGTGGTAATGTGGATTATTGAAGAGAGAGAGCTTATATTTGAATTTATTTAGAGAATAAGCTTTTAGATAATCCAATGTGATCGTTGGAGCAACATCTAGTAGATTTTCTTGGGGCTATTTATATCCTCCAATCGGCGTTCAAGGGTGGGAGACTATAGAAGATTAAGGAGTATGCTATAGTTGCAACCTCATATGAGAGCTTAGTGATTATATCAAAGGCATCATTAGAGCAATTAGAGTGACCAGTGCTTGTTTAGGCCTTAGAGCTTGAGGGCTTTGAGATATTTGGCTATTATGCCATTGTAATCTTGGTGAGTCAGAGCACTTGAGGTCTTTGTGACCTTCTCCTTGGTGGCCATCCGGTGTCGATCCTCCGTGCTTGGTTTGGAGCAACGACTTGTATAAGGGGACGAGGAGACCCTACTTTGGTGGTGAAAATCTTTAGCGAAGACGACACTAAGCTAAACGAAAGAGTGGGTGGTGAGCCAATGTGGTTTACGGCATGCCTTAGTTGACGGGAGACTAGGTGGCGAGCACAACATGTGAGGAAGGTTTGTTGACCGGTGGTGTACCTTGGTTGAGCTCCGACATGGACTAGAAATTGCTTTTATAGAACCAATAGCACAGGATAGATCGCCTTATCTTCGAAGTTTGCCCTCTCTGACAAGTTCTTTACTTACTGCATACTTTCGCTTATGCATTCTTTGTGACACTTACCTTCCTAGACTAGCCTAGATGAGCGACATGTTTACGCCTTAAACTCAAGAACGGCATTTCACTTCGCTATCTCCCCTTTTCTGTCTGATTCCACTCCTTTCTGCTCGATTCCACCCATACGAACATGTAATAATAGGATGAACCTTGCTATGGGGTGAACCCATAACCCTTACAAGAGGAATTGAAATGCTATGTGAAATTGAAACCAGCTAAAGTTAAATGAGCATATGCTAGCACTGCTCGTGGGACTACAATCCAAGAAAATCGTGGTTTGTTTGAACTAATAACTAGCTAAAAATCTTGTGACAGCTTGTAAGAACTTGGCTAAGTGCAGTCGTAGGGACCAAACTTTTTTCCATTATCTACAAAAAAAAATGACCTACAACGAGATATAGCAATCTTTCTCTGACGAATATGTAAGCCATGGATCAAATAAACCATACCCGGAAAAATGGAAAGACACAATATATTTGGTAGCCAATTGCATGAAAGCAACACGTTTAAATCAAACTGTAAGTGGAAATTTTTGGACCCATGGGCGGTGAATCCACCTATCCCGTATCCCCATTTCAGGGGCAGTTTGTAAAACAGAATATCTTCATATGTTATTAATCTGGGGCAGACAACTCAGCAGCTATGCTTAGAAGACATCCGGGTTGAAACGCCCAGGTATGGAGCTGTTCTGCTGAGCCTGCTTGAGGTGCATTGTGAGTGCATAGTTGTTTATCTGCAAATGTATGGTCACAGACCCCAAACGTTTCTTCAGTTGATATATCACAACAGGAAAAGAAGCATAGTTGAAGACAGGACTAGGAATATCACCTCCAGAGTCCTAACTTGCTCCTGGTACTGCAAAACAAGTTGCTTCAAGCTCTGGACCTCATGAGACCTCTCGTCAAACTCCTTTTGGCGCTCATGTTGAATGGCAACTGCCCGCTTCAGCACAGCATTCTCTCGCAGAACAACAGTCAGTTGCTCCTTGAGCATCATGTTTTCCTATCCCACAAAGGAAAATCAATCACTATTATCGTTCTGCAAATTAGACAATACTACAGGGAACCAAAAGTTGTAGTGAGTAGCGCATGGGTACCTTATGCAGGTTCTGTGTAGCTTCAGCTCCTGCACGCTCTACAATCGATTTCTCCAAAGCCTCCAAAGCTCTTGACGCACGAGCCCGTGCATCATCTATGTCAGAAGCATTTGTCATCTCTCTGACAAATAGCTCAACCCATTCGGAACCATTATTACTTGTCTGGTAATTATCTACAGTAGGTGGATGTTCTGTAACCGTATCCACACCACCGTTGGGAATACCTGCACGGAATGCAAAAAAATGATGCTACAGCAATACAATCTGGAAACTGCTTCATTGCTTTCCAAGAAAAATAATATAACGCGTTAGGAAATAAGTGTGATGCAATCAATTCATTTACTATGGTAGTAACACCACCCTAGCTGACACAAATTCCAATTACCACCAAATACAATGTAGGTTTGATGTCATATCAGGAAAAAGGTATAAGTAAAGCCAGAGACAACGTAGGATATGTTTATTGTGAGAGGGGGTCATTCAAGCCTCTGGAAATAGGATACCTTGTCTAAATAGAAATCCCTATGTCCTTACATTCTATTTAGGATTAGGAAAAGGTGTAACCACTAACCAGACCTGCTTTTGACATATCTATAGCTAAAACCAAAACCAGATAAAGCACCAAAACTATAAGACAAGTAAGCTTTGCCAGACCATACAAATGTGCGGCGAGCGCACGCAAAGGGTTTGGTTAAGATATGTCAAATTCCGCCAATCCAATTCTACATATATAATTAATTCTATACAAAAATCGGAGACAAACAACAACAACAACAAAATCGGATACAAACATGTGTTGAAATTGAACAGCATTTGATGGACTAGATATATGACAGTAACAAATTTATGAATTAAGGAAACCTGAAATAGTGAAATACTATAGTTCTGAATAAAATTGGAGGAAAAAATCAGTTGGGGTACCGAGAACCACTCCCATTGAATCATTTGCAGGTGACTATTATTAAGTAATAGAACTACATGGATGAGGATGTACAACTGTTGCTATATGAATGGGAAAACAGTAGTCTCTGGTAGAAAACTAACCTTCAACGGAAGGCTGAATTTCTGTATGCTGACCATTTTCAGGTTGGAAACCAGTTGATGACAAGATAGCCTCTTGTGACTCTAAGCGCAGCAAATTCAAACTCTTTATTGCAGAATCCAAGTCGTCTCCAGATGCTTCCAGAGCTTTTTCAAGCAACTACAATTATTTAGAATTAGAACAAGCATAGTCAGCTGTGTTGCATATGTAATACTCGAAGGTAAAGTATAAATTCAGTACAAAAAAGAACTAGCTCATACTGCATAGAAGTAATTCAATCTATCAGGATCCAGCAGGAGGGCAAATTTCCATCTATGAAGGAAATCATGTATATATTGAATAAATTCATTGTCTACTTACTGGGGACATCACAGGCTCAGACTGGCTACAATACACAACTTGCATAGCTACCAAAGAAAGGAGCCACAGAAACTACAGCACATCCATCTCTGGTCGACCATCCTTTGCATAGTTAATAAAACAGATACAGGTTAACAGTAAATGAAATCCTATGAAACAAACCATTGCCAGTGCCAATATGTTCAAAATCAAATCAAATGTAAAAGAGGTAGTCCATGCTACAATACAATTCAACATTCACAGTACCACAAACCAGCGGCGGACCTAGAAAATATTTCAGGGGGGCTGAACAACACTGTTGTTCGAAGTCTCAGCCCCCCTACACTATAGAATTTTGCCTAAAAATTCATGGGGGCTCCACAGGGGTTCCGCTGCTGCGAAATGGGTAGGGGGCTTGAGCCCCCCGCCCCACCGCTGTGTCCGCCCCTGCCACAAACATCTAAGCAAGCATATAAGCATGGTATAGGATAATACAATGACAACTGAGAGTCTTTAAGGCCTAGATTCATATCAAGTGTGGAAGTAAATGAAACTAATTGAACAAAAGGAGCCCCATTTCAGCACCTAGGCGCCATAATGTCCGATTTCACACCCAAGGTCAGATCGGAAATTACAAGGTCGCTGGCATCAAGTTTACTGACAAAGAAACAACAAATCCTCGTCGGCTTACCACCAAAAATGGTCCCACTAGTAAATCGGGAAAATGGGAGGGGCATGGAAGGATAAAGTGAGGCAGCGGTGGAGGCAGACCTGGGGATCCATGTCGGGGAAGAGCGCAAGTAGATGGTGGACGAGCGCCTCCCGTCGGCGTCCGTCGGAGCCGCCGCAGTGCGAGGGGGAGCGGCGGGACCGCTTGGCCGCCGGCTGGTGGGAGGAGTGAGGGGAGGGAGGGGACGGCGGGAGGAGCTCGTCAGCGAAGATGGAGGACCTCTTGCCACAGACTACCGCAGACATGGTGCCGCCGCCCTCCCGCGCCGCCGCCGCCGCCGCAGCCGATCCCCGCCGCCGCCGTCGCCCTACTCCCCGCCGCCGCGGGACATCCGGCAGACAGCCGCCTCTCCCCCTCCCCTCCCCCACGCGATCCGCAGCAGCTGGGCCTCGACCGCCGGTCCCGGTCCCCCCAACCTCCGGCCTCCGCGCCCTGGTCGCCGCCGCGCCGGTGCTGACGGGTCCTGATTGGTCTGGTCCGGGTCCTGACGGGCTGATGGGTTGGGTGCCTTCGTGCTCGCAGTCGCAGGGGTATTTATCTCGCACTTTGCATTCTCCCCCCTCTCGTTAACGTTGGATTTTTACGTATTCCCGTTGGCGTCTCGCTGCGTGTGATGTGCGCGTCCTTTTCCGGCGGTGGAACGTGAGTGCGTCCACACCGCTCGCTGCTTTTGCTGCGCGCTGTTTGGCCGACAGGTGGGCCCGGATTGGACTTTTTGCCTTACTACCGGCGGTCCCACTCGCGTGCTTTTTCGTGAAAATAAATCTGTGACCTGTAAAAATGGTCTGGGAAATTGTGATGTTCATATTCATATAGAGAGTGCCTTCCTCGCCAAAATCAAGCCATTTGGCTCATCAAGCTATATGATTCTGTGATCCATGTCAATTTCTGCATGATTTGTTTCAAGGACCACGGATAAAGATACGAAAGAAACACTTTATCTTCCTAGTAGCGACCAGCCGACCACGCTCTGTTATGCCACAACCGCTGACATTGAGACCGTGACATAAGCAATAAGAGGACTTACGTCCCATATGGATCTTCGAGCTATGGACGCAATAATTTCAATGAAAATATAAAGAAAGAATTTCACAGGAATCTGGAATTTTCACCTTTCCCAGACGAGGCCATGACAGTGGAATACTCCAGGACAAGAACACGCTTTTTTGAAAGGTCGAGCACTCATTTCTGAAGTGTGGAACACTCCTTAAAACAAAACAAAACAAAAAAAATCGAATTGGCATTTTAACCGTCCATAGAAGAAGATTGGTCTAGAGTGATTTCACTGTGTACAGTCATGCTAGAGATTCACCGGCTGAGAGCCAGTAAAATCTCTACATATAGGTATCCCACCAGGTTTTTTTAATTACATATATATATATATATATATATATATATATATATATATATATATATATATATATATATATATATATATATGGTGCAAAACCGGGGGCTAGGCTATTGTGTTCTCCATCAGTCTAACCCCAATTGCGAGCTGCTCCACAGCTTAGCAAAGCTTTGACTGCCCTCGCCACTGTAATGCAATGTGACAACCCCACTAAATATTACTATCCTCCGGACTTCCATGTATAAATGAACAGTACAACAGCAACACACGCACGCTTCCAGGCTCTCCTTCCCAGGGAAAGTTTATCCCGATGCTACTCTGGCACTATAGGTATGCTCATCATATAATTTTGATCAAGCCGCATAAGTCTGAAGATCTAATACACAGGAATATACATCGGTGTTTTTCATCTGTCTAACAACCAGTTAAGGACTGTCTTTTTGGGGAGAACCTCGCCACTACCTTCTTTCTCTGGCTTCACGGCAGTATTTACAGCGTTGCGGATGACAGCATTGAGGCGTAGTCTCAGCTGCGCATTGTCAATGAGCAGATCAGAAAGCATTTTTGTTGTATCTTCATCAGTAACTTTTGTATCTTCACTGCTCATAGTTAATGAGGATCTACTATCAGAATTGTCGCCATCATCAGAAGAGCCTTGTTCATCATCTCGTGCTACAAGTTGAGCCTGGAGAGAGCAATGCAGAGCATAGATTTATTAGTAGAGATATCCACATTTAAAATTAGTAGAATTAATATAAAGTATATTTAAAACTGTAGTGGAGTGTACATCCATGAAAATTGCATTCCAGTGTGAACAATATTCTTCCTCTCTAAATCAAAACATACTATGCACTGTAACTACCAAGGTAAAATAATATATGGCTCAAACTCCAAACTCTAGCTGAACCCAAAGAAGAAAAAGTCTGTCCCTACTTCTACAAAGAAGGGATTCATAGGAGGGAATAATTCTAAACAGGAGCTACCAACACAATGTGCAAGCCTGGTTACAGAACTAAGTGCCATAAACTTGTCATTCGTCTTAATAATTCTAAAGTTGGGACCTTGATAGGGTAGTTTTCTCCAACTTCCCTTAGAACACTAAAAACAGTCTAGGTTCAAGAAGAGAACGCTGAAATAATGATATTATTACAAAGGCTGCTCCAGCTTCAGATCCAAGATAAAAATGATAAATTGAGAAGAGGAGTTCAGGGCCTTCTAATGCAAAAGTTGGGAAATTCAAGTGATCTTCAAATTGACAAAAAAAACTGAACTAGATAATACTCCCCCCAGTCAGGAATAGTTGATCTTCCTGACTAGGATAATGAGCTAGCTGCAGGTATTAACATGCTGTTGGAGCATCAAGTATTAACAACCGGAGGTAGTATTCTGTGTTAGGATAAACCAACATTACAAATCTCATGATCTTGAATAGCATTCTAAATTATCCATAGGACACTTCTTTTTTGTATTTCCAAGAAACAAAAGAAGCACTTATTTCCAAAACAACTCAACTGCTCAAACTCCAAATTTATTGGAGTTGGAGCTGTACCACGTAACTTTGGCTGCCCTCTAAGAATATAAAAACTAGAGTTTGGCCAAGCAGGCCCGTTGGAAAAAAAAATGATATTAATTTACCATCACATTTCAAGTTTACCTCGGCAACGAGTAGGCGTATTCTATTGTCTGATGTTGCTAGAAGATCTAATGCATCAGGCAAGGATGATGGATCAATAGTAAAGTTATCTTGTTCTTCTGCTAGAAATTTAGCACTGCATTCCTGTAGACGCTCCCGCAGCAGTCGGCACTCGTGAAGAATTTTCACTCGGGATAACTTTGTACGTGCTGACCTCTGTTTCTCTCTATTAATAACTCTCTGAAACAAAAAAAAACATTAAAAATCAGGAAAATAAACTGATTGCATAGAATTCGAACTACGGAGTACAGACATTTTGAGTGCACAGACAGAAGCATGGATTTACGAAGAGTGAAAATAAAATCATAAGTGATTAATTGATTTGAATATGTTACCATGCATAAAAAGACTCTTCCCCTTTCTCCAGGCTAGCTCATACAGCTAATTGAAGGAGCAGCACTAAATCCTAATTCCCAAAATCATAGCTTGCATAAACAGATCAAGCTTTATCCATCCAAGTTAGACAAGAGATGTGGAAATATTAAAAAAAATGATTGTGTGCTTGATGATCTTAGGTACAAATCAGTCTTATTGCTCTTCCTGGCTTCATAGAAGGAACTTTATTCATCCAAGTTTGACAAAACAAAACACATGGAGATGTTGACACAAAACCAATAGCTCATGTGTTTGTTGTTTAAGATAATAATCACATTCTTTAATGCTAGAGCATCTTATCAGCTAGCAAGCATAATGTTTTATGATAGTCTTCCCAAATAGAATGCCGGTTGGATGAATCATAAGGGTCATGGAAAGGTAAAAGACCAGGATGTCTTGCATCATCACAAAAGTCTTGCGGATGTAACAGTTTCAAAAGGTCACAAAGTTGAACATAGCAACAGTTCAGTAGGATTTTAAGCTAAAGTCCAAGGGTACGTGGCATGAATGAAGGATACAAAAGCAACAGGAATAGAAGTTAGCCAAATTGGTCTAGCAAGCCACTAATAATGTTGAATATGCTGCCAGTAAGAGCAAACAAGTATTCCTAGAAACAACAGATACTGCTACTGCTACAGCTATGTAAGGAACAGGGCATTATAATTTGATAGGCATTAGGTATCACTATACCTCTAAATCAGTCTTCTCCTCAAGATACTGATTCAACACTTTCTTCATCTCTGTTTGGCAGTTTCTAAGAGACTTGACCTCTTTGACAAGAACTTTCTTATCTGCTTTAGACTTTGCCTCAGCTTCTACAAGACGTTGTTTCAAACTCTCGACTTCTTTTTGTTTAATTTCTAATTCTTCAAGTAATGTTTCATTTTCACCACTAGCAGTTGTTTTCTCTGACTCCGCACGAGTTTTCTCATTCTGCAAATTATAAAGAGACATAATCAGTACCTTCATATGGCTAGTAAAATAACTAAGCCACAACAACAGTGGGAAAAACAGACTTGTTCAGTCTTCAGGTTTGACTCCATCTCAGAGTACTTCCTACGGAGCTCATCCATATCCCATTGCATCTGGGTAATCCTCTCTCTTTCAGCCTGGATAGCTTGTTGTAGTGTCTCTCTACCTTTTTGCTTTGTGGCTTCCAATTCAACCTCCAAATCTTTAACCTACATTACAAATCATAATTATCAAACAGAGCCTAGAATCCACAGAATGGTAATGATACACGCAAATCCATTGAGTGTACAACTAAGAATGCACAAAACAACAAAACAAAGTAACTTGGAGAACCATACAATCTTAAACACAACATGGAAATTGAAAGTGCATTTTGTTTTTATTAAGCATGAACCTGTAATTACTAAGTAGAGCTAGATGCCATAGTCATTAACATGAAAAGCAAAGAAATACCTTTGTAGTAAGATATTCTTTAACAGCTGTTTCCTGATTTAGTCGTGCTATGAGATCCTCCATATCAGTTTTTGCTGTCCCTATTCTTCG
This sequence comes from Miscanthus floridulus, assembly GCF_019320115.1. Lineage (NCBI taxonomy): Eukaryota > Viridiplantae > Streptophyta > Magnoliopsida > Poales > Poaceae > Miscanthus > Miscanthus floridulus. The sequence continues at coordinate 26,025 of NW_027096580.1, read as the reverse complement.
TTGCATTGTGATCAAAAGTCTAGTCAACTTCTGTTTTTGATCATTTGGAAGGATGACTTGTGCATCCATATCATACAAAAGATGCATATCCAAACCAGTAAGATGTTCTGTTTGACTAATATGTCCATCCACCACAGCACCATCCCAAAGGGAACTACTAGCCCCTGGAACAGATAATTCACTTCCTCTTAAAGAACTCAAATCACTCCCAATACTTTCAACAGAGTCCTTCCGAGCATGGCCGGGATTAGAATCACGGTCCTCTTCTACAACTCCCCTATAAGACGCTACTGAACCAAATCTACCATCATGTTCCAATACAAGGTTCCCTTTCCTGTGATTCAAGCCACTATTAACATGCTCATCAGACTGATCTAAGATAGCTTCTCCAAGCACACCATTACCAGTTGCTCCTGTCAGACTGCTACCATGAGTAAGAGCATGATTTATTTGATTGAACTCAGCAAGAGAACCAGAAGCAGGTCCATCAGAATGTGGAGAAGAGTCAATACTGCTCTTTGCAGAAGAACCTACTTCAGAAGGACGCCCATTCCGTTCTTGGAAATCTAAATTTAGTATAACAGTATAATTAAATTTTCTGCTAACATATTTAACATGCACAATGAAGACAGTGAATAATATACAGTTAAGAAAAATATAATTAAAGTAGCACATACATGAACGTGCAGCAGCTTCAAGCTCAAGAAAAGCAGCAACAGGAGCACTTCTTGACAAGTCAATGTCAGAAAGTAACTTTTGCATCCACTCCTCCAATGCATGCCTTCTCTGCAAGCATAACAGTTTGAGATAGGTCCAAGAAGCAGAACACGAAATAGTATACTACTTCACGTAAAGCATCCAATTGACACAGGGAAAAGGGGAAATTAACAAAAGTACATTGAGTTTTAAGATGCATTTTACCTCTTCTAGAAGCAACCTGCTTGAATTTATTCTTAAGAAAGCATGCTTCGGAGGAGCCGATGGGACATCTTTTCTGGGAAACGTGCTCTTAAGCTGAAGAACAGGAGTATTGTAGTATAAGAAGAAGAAAAATTGAACTTACAAAAAAAGCAAATGGTTACAAATGATATATCAAAAGCAAATGAATATGTAGTAGCATAGTATCAGTGGCATATCATGTTCAGGAAATCATCAAGTTACATAACACAAGGTTCTACATCAAAACCAAATCATAAAGTAGCAAATGACCCAACATGTCTACATCAGAACAAAGCATAGATCATTATTTTGAGGCCAACGGGGAGGAAAAAGATTTAAAGGATTGTGCAAACTAGCACCAATACAGACATGGAACATTGCAACTAAAAGTGCTTGAAGATGAATCACTGCATATCTATGTAATGCACTGTAACAAGTAGCTACATCAGTAAAGTTTCTGCAGTGTGGTGTGCATTCAAGTTATTACCAAGTTACCTTTACCTACACAGTGATTCTTACAGTTGACTGCATTTCTAAAACTTACCGTCAGCAGCTCGCTAGTGCACATTTTAAGTCATTCTCAACAGAACTGGATACTTAGAGCTACACAGTGATTCTTTCATGATGATTGCATTCTAAAATTTTCTGTCAGCCTGAGTAGTACACCAGGCCAGTCGAGGTCAAAACAAAGGATCGTTATTTTTCAAAAGGAGTATGTCTGCTTTGTTAAAAGAGGTCAATGCTATTCAAGACTTGCAAAATTAAATGTGTTTTCCCTATTTCTTGTTCAATATTTTTAAACCACAGAACAACTGCACATCCATAGCTATTATTATTGCTAAGTAACAATTGTGCCCTCAGATAATGTGAGCACATTTTGAGTTACTGGAAGAAAAATATTGCAACTTGCAAGTTAAAGATGCTCAATATTTGAAAGAGCAAATGGCAACAGTTGGGATATCTGAAACAACTGCCTCAACTTACATCAGAAGATAGCTTCAGAAAGTCACTAAACCTTCTGAGAATTCCATGGCTAGAGCTAAAGCCTTCTGGAGATTGTATACCGACATGTATCCTGTAAAACTGTCCTTTATGGGCATTAAATTTAGATACAGGAAAACAAGAATGGTAGAGTTTACGTAATTGAAAACTAAGATTCCCATGAATTAATGATAAGTGCCTTTTTTCCTGTGATTGCAATTAATCACATGACACAAAAAAAAAAAGACTGGCAGAACACGCAATACCTTAGCAATACATTGGCATTCAAAAATATAGTTGATAACACATTAAGATGTCTAAATACTATAAATGGAGATGTCCTTAAAAGAAAATTTTCAAATATTTTGGCGTCATAAATGTGGAATAGTCTTTTTATCCATTTTCTATTTTCTACAGGTACATAAAAATTTTGTTTGTTGTATAACAAGGAGAATACCTGAAACACTGCATTTTCCAATTGGCATATGGAATGCAACTAAAACATGGTTATCAAGGCGGTAAGGCGAGGTGTTGCGACTAACTACCGCCTTACGCTTAAGCAATTAAAGTGTGAGGCGAGGCAACGCCTTAAGAAATTAATTAAAAAATAAAAACAGCAGCTTAGAGCAGTAAATGAAGAAAAAAGGAAAGGAAAAAAGAAAAAGAAAGGAGCCGAGTAAGAAGTGGGCTCGCCCAGCCCACTAGGCAGCCCATATGCTCCTTCCCCTCCTAGTGTGGCTTCATCGAAGTCCCTATCCCGACCCCCATCAGCGCCGCCGCTCCAAACTGCTACTCCGCCTCCGCACGACGGCACGAGTGGCTGCTCTGCTTCCCTCCACCCCTCTCCGGATGCCCTGCCCTGCTCTGCTTCCCTCCCCTCCTGATGTGCTGCTCTGCTCTTCCCTCCGCCCCTCTCCCTCTCCTTCCTCTCCCTCTCCTCTGCTTCCCCTTCCTCTCTGGTCAGTGCTCTCAGATCGACAGCCGCCACCGTCTCCCCTTCCAGATCTCCCGTGCGCTCCTCTCTCTGCGCTGTATTTCTCCTGCACGTGCCAATTTCTCCGGCGTGCCAGCTCTCTCTGTGCGCTCCTGTTTCTCCCGCGCGCCCGCTATTTTCCCCGCCCTTTCTCCCGCCGCCTAGAATTGGACCCCTGTATGGCGCCCACCACGCACGATTTGGCACTAATCGGACGCCAAAGTGACAAGATTTCTGGACGCCACGGTCGTAAGGCAGACGCCATACGAATCTAAGGCGAGTCGTCTGCTGTGGCATCCCGCGTGGAGCGCCTTGGCGCTTAAGTGACAACAAAGCGACGCCTTAATAACATTGAACTAAAATGAATGTATTCAAGGACAAAGATGGAAGAAATAAAAAGCATACAAGATAAACAATACTTACAACGACAGATTTCAAAAAGCTATCAGCGGTCACACCAGTTTCAGGGGTTTGAGTGATCCAAGAAGGCAACATCACACAGTAACTCCAACCTGTTTGAGGGTTATGTGGCCATATGGTGTTCCTTCCCTCCTGTATGCAGTCAATAGGCAATGAGCCCATGAGATGCGTTGACCAATAGATAGTTTCAAAGTTGTGTTGAAACAAATACTATAGTGAGTAGATGAAATGTTTCTTAATTAATTGAAACCCATTAGAAACGGACAGCTTTTCATGGAAATTCTGCCACATGCATGTGCATTAGTGAATTTTGCTCATCAAGCATGCAGAATTATTTCAGGCAGTAGTGATCACAGGCACAGCATAGGAAGAAATTTAAATGATAACATGGAAAGGATCAAGCCATCAACCAGCAAAATTACAACTGACACCTATATTCCAGGTAAGCAAAGCTACACTCAAGACTCCACAGAAGAGAAGACAGCTACTGGCTAATGAGGCAAACGATCTTTTGAAGCTTGGGTACATCTGATTTTTGCAATCCCGCTCAGCAAAAGTACACCAGGAAACACATAATCAGACCCTTGCAAGAGAATACATAATCCAAAACCCTAGTAAAGTGAAGGAAGAAAATTGGAATTGACTCATCCAATCCCACACTGAGTAAACTAATGTGTCAAGTCCATATTCTACTGTTTGCCAGTTAAACATGAGAAATCTAAAACCCTAATCGAAGGAAAGCTCTAAGTTACTGAATCAGCAATCATGCACATCGGGTAGGTCGCTCTACTTTGGCGAATTTTACTGCAGATGCCAACCCGCACATTTGATACCTGGACCCAATACTAGCACACGCTACTCAGCTGCAGCAAAATCCAGGTCGGAAACGCCTGCCTATGATCGACAACCCCCAATACAGTAAAACACATCTACATCTCCAGAACGGACCGAACCGGCACCAAATCTAGCCCTTGAAGTGGGATCGCCGGTCCTCCAGTAGGCAGCAACGCAGCTGGCGGGAACCGCATCTGCCTCCGAGATCATAGCGGGACATGGATCATGACGAGCCGGACGGCGCAGCTCGACGGGGGTTGGGTAGTAGAGATGCGAGAGGGCGGTCGCGGGCGGCGGGCGCTTACCCATCTCTTCGGGGGAGGGCTCCAGTCCATGCCGAGCGGCAGCGGCGAGGTGCCGTCGTGGCGGTGCTTCGGGGGGCTGGGGGCCTTCTTGCGCGCCCCCGCCCCCGACGACGACGACGACGTCGCCATCGCCGCCGCCCGACGTCGCCCGCGGGGCACGGTGGTGGTGGGATCGGGGCGGACGAATCTGCCGAGGCGTCGCGCCGACGATTCTAGTCTTCCACTAACCACTACTGGGCTGGAGATTAGAGGCAACCGAGGAGGCGAGGGGAGCTGAGGCGGACGCGGTGGCGGTCGGACGGACGCTCCCGCGGTCGCATCTAACTGTCAACGCCAGCCAAGGCAGCGTCCGCCCTTGGCCGTCCCTTCCACGTTTGGTTCCACCGCCGTGGTGCGAGCTGGGCGGGCCGGCTGGACGGGAGCGGTCGCTTGGAGCGGTGGTGCGGTTGGATCTGGATCTCTCGGCCCACGAGTTCCCTGGATTGAGTCAGTGCGTCAGACTGCTCTACTATGTTGTGCAACCTAGGGCTCCAGCTCCTCAAAAAACAACTCTGGCTCTGGATCTTATGCTGGAGCAGATTCTCTGATGGAGCTGGAGCTATTTTGGGAAACCGTTTGGCTGAACAGCTCCCTGTGTCTGTTATGAATGGCTAAGACTGGAACAATGTCGAATATGCCCCTGCATGAATAGCTCGCCATGTTTGTTACGTGCTTGCAGATGTATTTATATTTCAGTGTTTTTAAATTAAAAAAATACAAACTATTGACAAGCAATAATTAGTGGCTTGTTTATATTGCAAAGTCATAGCCCACCTATTACAGTCGTGTTAACAAAAGTTGACATATGGACACCAGAATTCTTGGTACAACCAAACACACATGCTCATGATCTAGATAGGTAGATTGCACTTGCAAGGTCATCTCGAAATTTATCCATGTTCCTGTCACTCGATTCTGAAGTTGACGTATCACCAATATTTCTGATAGGAACATACTTGCTGTACCGTGAAGGTATAGTGGGCACATAATCTAGATTACGGTCACATTTACTAAAAAGTTTGTCGTCCACACTGTTCTCACGAATGAAGTTATGTAGACACATGGTTGCAGCAACGATCATCTTTTGCTTCTTGATTGGGTAACTCGGCATTTTGAGAAGGATTCTCCACTTCATTTTCCACACACCAAATGAGCGCTCCACCACATTCCGAATACTTGAATGAAAATAGTTAAACAACTCTTGCTCACCACTTGGAGCAGGACCCTTCCTCCAGTCTGGCACATGATACCTTTGACCCTTATATGGTGCTAAGTATCCAGGTCTATTTGGATATCCAGCATCAACATGATAGTATTTCCCTGAATACAAATGTGGAAAATTTGGGGATATTATGAGCTGCATGTAAATTAATTTGAAATCAATTACAAAAAAAAACTAGGATCCATCTATGCATACCTTTGGGAGGGTGTGGAAATATGTCATGATCATTCTTAAGTGCATGAAAGAGCACACTAGTGTCATGCATCGATCCTGGCTGCCCAATAGATGCATATGTGAACCGCATGTCAAAATCAACAATAGCAAGAACATTTTGTGTCGGTTTGTTACTTCGACCAATGTATCTTATGAGGTCATTCGGAGGAGGTGTTGCTGAGATGTGAGTACCATCTAGTGCTCCAATGCAATCTTTAAAATGTGGCATCATCCTTCGATCATTAGTGATCCTAGAGTGAGTGGTTGGGAAATTTGGATCGATCGGCCTGATGTAGTGCTCAGACATGGACACCAAACAGATCAACACATCCTCAATTTTTCGACTAATTGTCTCTCCAGAATGCTTGAATATACCATGTAGAGCACTATTGGACATACCATGCCCACAAACTACCAGAAAAATAGCAAGAGATTCTATGGTATTCATGTGAATAGATGATTGGAGACCATATTTACTCACTAACAAGTCATGCAGCTGATAGAACAATGTCGCACTCATTCTGAACATTTTTTCACTTCCTCCTGGAGTCGCCAGTATCTCCATAGTCCATGCAAATCCAGACTGTGCAGGAGTTCTAGCTTCGTTTTTGTCAAGATAAGTCATGTAGTACTTGGCAGCAATAAGGGCAGTAGCAAATACATTATTTTGATTGGAACGGAACAATGACATAGCCTTTGAAATCTGCTCATAATCATCAGAACCACTGTCATCCGTGTCAGAACCAGAACAATCAGATCTGTACAATTGTAGCAAACAAAGGATGCATGGTCTTAGTACTCAAATCATTACAACTGTAGCAAACAAATAAAACATTGTCTTAGTACTCAAATCATTACAACTGGAGCAAACAAATGAAACATAAATGGAAGGATACATGGTCCTGCAATATAATAGAAGGATAGATGGTCCTGCAACATAAATGGAAGCTATGCTCTACTTGGGGACATCATTTCTAGTCATCCACTCATGTCTCCTCGTCAACCAATCAAACCTATCTTCGGGAGTCCCCAAAGTCATGAACATCTCTCTCTCGGCCTTCTTGGTAAAAAGTATGGTAGCAGTGAAATGCTCATTTGTTCTTGGAGCAGCACCACACTCCTTGACTAAGGCCATGACTTCCTGTATGGAACATGCAGGGTTTTCCTCCCTCTTTGCAATGGACTCACAAGAAACAGTTGTCCTCTCATTCATCTCAATAATTTTGCCCATCTGTTCTTGGAACCAATGACCTGTAGTTGTCTTAGGTTTCTTTCCTTTGTTGGTAACTACCCCTCCACTTCTCTTTCCAGTCACACTAGTTGGTGTCACCGCCTCCGGTTCACTGTCATCATCGATTTTCTCTTCACCTTCTTCATCAGCATTGATGGTCGAATCCTCGCATGACGGGCATCGCTTGGGAAGGTGGTACACCACTAGAGGCACACCATGCATCATCTCCTGTGTTACGAAGATCTTCAAACATAATTTCCAACTTGTCTTCATTCTGGAGGCCTCTGTGCCTGAACCGCATGCAGCCCTTGATTTCCTAATTCACAAAACGCAAAATAATTATTGGGTGCACAGTCAGAGGTCATCAAATGTTACAAAGAATTTCACTTACAAAGGCACTTACTTTTGACATATGCTTCCACCAACTCTCTGGCATTTCAATATTTTTTCCCTGCATCCCATCCAATGCCTGTCTGCTTGTTGGCAAGCTTCTTCCAAACATTATATTCGCCTTTCAATTTATCCCATTTATTCTTGAATTGCCTTTTATTGTACTGAATCCCAGTCCGATCTTTGAACCTTTGTATTACATTCTTATACCCGGTCTTACTCAAATGAGTGTTCTCACGGTTCCCTTTCAGAACTTCATCGGCAAAAATGTCACACAATATACTAGTATTGTCAGTCATCCCAAACAGCCTCACTGTTGTGCGCAAAATATGTTCATAAGATGGTGGCAAGGTACTTATTACGACTATGCAAATATTTTCATCATTAAAGCTAAAAGTTCCAGAATATATACTACCATACTAAACATGCATAAATGATCTGTACAAAAGGAATACGACTACTACTACACGATGCAGGTGTATACCTTGAATTAGTGAGATCAACGGTGTCAGATCCATGGGCAACAGGAATTGGCGGCCTCTGTGCACGGCTACTTGTCCCACCTCGTCGCCGAGCAGAGGCACCACGAGCCTGTGATGTGCCGCCAATCTCCTCGCGAACACCTCTAGGATCTTCAGTTGTCCTCCAATCTGGCCCAAAAGTTGCGGCAGCTTGCGCATAAAAATCTGGCCAATCCCAGCTACCACTGCCACGAACAGCGGTCGACACACCTGAATACGGACCGGAAAATGAAGGGCGCAGACTGGTTTCTTCACCGCCGCTCGGGGTTGCAACGCCGCCTGCGGGCGCGGCCGGCCACGGGCCGCCACCTATGGCCGCCCTCGGCAACGCGCCTAGGGTCGAGCCTAGCCACGCGCCACCGGCCGGGGCCGGGTCCCTGCCAGAAGCCGCCACCCCCCGGCCACGCACCAACGCTCGGGGTCGGTGCCAGCCAACCAGGCTGTGCGCCAGCCCACGCGCCACCTCCTCGGACGCCGCCCAGGGTCACGCCCGGCGGCCAGCCGACGGGGCCGGTGCCCACGGCGCCGCCTGCAGCACCCGCGAGGAGAGCGGAGAAGCCTCCGGCCGTTGCTCCTCCCGAGCCCGCCGTACCCATGGATCCATCTTCACCACCCCAACCGGATCTATCGGTCTCCAGAACCCCCTTCCCATCTTGCCTCTCGTGCTGCAGTGCGTCCATGGAGGAGGCGGATGGAGCTCACCTCCAGTCCGTGCGGCCTTCAGTCCATGATGCAGAAAGAGATAAGGCTTGGTGGGGAGACGATGGCAGATTGCTATAATTTCTTGAGAACTTTAGGGGCAAAGGGGTACCATGTCTGCTGAGTCTGACACAGGAGCCGGTGGAAGCTCGTTTTTTGGCTCTGATGGACCTCACTCATCTGTGAGAGTGCAAAATACGGGAATTCTTTGTGGGAGCACCCTAGCCTGTACCCCTTTGGCAGCAGGAGCCAAAAACAGCTCCAGGAGCTGGTGTAGAATCCCTACCAAAGGGGCCCTTACTCTGTTAGTTGAATTTATTGCGGTGCCGCCGCCCTCTCTGTCCGTCACCCTCCCCCATGCGAATCCACTGCCCCCTTTCTATAGGTTTCTAATCCTCATCCATCTTCAGGCAAAACGAGGGTGCACTCGTGCTCCAAGATTTCCTCGCCGGGTGGAGACGCGCTGTACGGGGCTGGCTACTTGAGTCAATGAGCGTGTGGATCCGGTGCGAGTGTGTGCATGGAGGAAGATGAGGGCGCGTGTGAAATGAGTTTTGCGCGCCACCGGATTCGGCGGGTGCGATGATGGCAGTGATTGCGGGTGCGGCGTCGGGGCAGAAGGGCAACCTCAATGAAGTTGCGACTGTTGGAATGATCTCCCAACCAATAAGCCCAATAACCTATTGGGCCTTGGTCACGCGCCCTGATCAGGGGCGCCCAACCCTACATAGTTGGTGGGCCCCCGTCGCACTGCGCTATATAAAGTGGTGGGGGCCGGCGGCTCATTGTACGAGGTTCACCGTGAGCCACTCCACCCCACCAACAAACCCTAAGTCTGATCTAGTAAGGGTGCGCAGCTAGCGACGGGAAGACACCACCGTCATCACTGTCGGCCTCACTGCACCCCATCGCGTCGCCGGACTTCACCAACTCTTCTCCGACCATCGCTGCCCGTGCGCAGAATGTCACCGACCGAACGAGATGGCTGAATCCTCCTCGACGGCGCCCTCTGATGGTCTGTACACTCCCATCCACTCTCCTCTCTCTATCATTTTGTAGTACGGTTCATTAGGTTTTCTACTTGTTTCTCCAAAATAAAAAGAACAAACCGACTAGATGCTACCCTAGGTGATCTCTGGATATAACATTGGTATTAGACGTCTGTCTAGTTTGTAGATCTGGATCGGGGAAAGAAAAGCAAATCGAACCCTAACCCTAGATCGGGTACGGGAAAAGTGGACACGGTTTCAACAAAGAACCCTAACCCTAGCAGTTCGTCAGCCTAGGGTGTAGATCTAGGGTTTCCGAATCAAAAGCAAAGAAAAACGAATGAAAAGAAAAAAGTGGAGTTCGAATTCGATTTGGATCCAATAGAACCAACCCTAACCCTAAAGATAGGAAGCCTACCTGGGCTTTTCCCACCGCCCACGGCATCGCCACCGCGCAAAAAGGAGACCGCGGCGTCGCTCCCGAACGGCGTGTGGGATAGAACAACGAACCGCCCAACACCTCGCACATGCGGTCACGGCAAAAGGGCACCACCATGCGGCCCCTTGACGGCGGCGTGCTCAGCCTCGGGCGAGCACGCACGCCGGTGAGAGGGCGCGGGGCGGAGCCCTTCTTCTTCTCCCTCGGCCACCGAGGATGGCTGCTGCTGCGGCTGGTTCTCAGAGAGCTACGCGATGAGAGAGAAGGGGGGGAGAGAATGACCTAGGGTTTAGGGAACCCGCGGGCGGGATGGGGTTTTTGTTTCCCCGCGGCGCGCGCTCGTCCGTCCGATCTGGACGGATGGCGTTGATCGAGGCGGGCGGTGCCGCGGCTAGCTGGGCCTCTTTCCTGGCCCAGGCCTAGGTTGGCCTAGGCGCGAGGAGAAGCGGCGCGCGAGCCGGGCCATGCTCCGTGCTGGGCCACGCTGGGCTACGTTGCCGAGGCCTTCGGGCCGAAATGCATGTGCACAGTACAAAAAGTTTATTCAATTTTTCCTTTTTTTCAGAAACTAATTTGATTCATATTTGATGAATTTGAATTGAATTTTGACGATAATTTCTGTACAAAATTTATCCAACGATATTTTTTGTTCAGTAAAAAGTAAAGTTACTTCTGGAAAATATTATCATGTAAATTTTATTCAAAGTTTCTGCTTCGTTTTTAAAGTTGTTGTTTTTATTATTAAATTCGAACCAACGGGAGAATTTAATTTTGAAAAATAGACATGTTATCATATTATTATAATATTGTTATTATTCTGACCAACGTTGATTAATGGCAATATTATGATGTTATTATGGTTTTTTGTCATACATTAATTCTATTTCTGCCCAACGGTGATGTAGAATTAATGTAAAAGGATAAATTGTATGTTTTAATTTTGACCATAGTTAAAACTAAAGCATGCAATTGTTGTTATTATATTATGTTCTCATTTTAAAGACAAATTGTGTTTTCAGGAGGATACTCCTTGATGGCTTATATCAAAGATATCCCAACTCTCAAAGGGGATAACTACATTGAATGGAAGAAAAAGATCGACCTGGTCTTCATTTTGGCTGAGGTTGACTGGGTAGTCACCACACCGTGTCCCAAAGAACCTGTGGCACCGGTGAGGGAAACTGATGAGACTGATGCTGCATGGCAGAACAGAGAGCGGGACTTTGCTCCCGTAAAGATGTATTTTGACCTCGAACATAGAAAGTGGGTCACAGCCAATAAGAAATGTTTGGCTATGATAAAGAATACAATTGAGCCTGCAATAGTGGGCTCAATTCTAGACTATGACACGGTCACAGAGTACCTAAAAAGAATAAAGAGTCAGTTCATTGGCTCTTCAAAGACATATGCAACCCAGCTGATCAAGCAACTGGTGACAGAAAGGTACTCTGGTGACGGCAGTGGCATTAGAGAGCACATACTGAGAATGAGCAATTTGGCATCTAAGCTCAAACCAATGGATTTGGCACTCAAGGATGAGTTTCTTATTCATTTGATTTTTGTTTCTTTGCCTAAAGAATTTGACACTTTTGTTGTTAATTACAACATACACCCGAGAAATGGGATCCAGAAAAGCTCATAGCCATGTGTGTGCAGGAGGAGGAAAGAATAAAAGTTTCACAGAGTGGTACTATCAACTACCTAAAAGATAATAAGAAAAAGAACTATAATAACAGCTCTTCCTCCAAGTCATCTGGAAAGGGTCCCATGCAACAGTCTTAGAACAAGCAATTCCCAGTGGATAAAGATCAATGTCTCCACTGCAAGAAGATGGGACATTACAAGAAAGATTGTCCCGATTTCCTAAAGTTGATTATGAAAAAGAAAGGTAAGAACATTATTATGTTTGTAAATGAATCCTTGTATGTCAAGTTTTCAAAATCTACTTGGTGGATTGATTCAGGTGCAACTATTCATGTTGCTAATTCTTTATAGGGATTCCGTTCGATGAGAACTTTGCAAAGAAGCGAAAGTTTCATTAAAGTCGCAAATGGAGTACAAGCAGATGTTGAGGCCATTGGTGATCTACCACTAGAGCTTGCTGATGGCTTCATATTTTTTCTTAGAGATGTTCTTTATGTACCTTCTTTGCAAAGAAACTTGATTAGTGTTTCAAAGTTGGACCACGATGGTTATGATTGCCATTTTGGAAATGGCAAATGTCAGATATTGTTTAATAATAGATGTATTGGTCTTGCCTTCCGACAAGACAAGCTTTATTTGTTATCACTTCATGAAAATGTGAATTCCATATGTGATGTGAATAAGAATGTATCCTCATCGAACAATGCAAACAGAAAACGAAAGAGAACTCCTAATGTATCGTCGAAATTATAGCACTGTCGTTTAGGCCATATTTCGAGGGGGAGAATAGAGAAACTAGTTAAGAATGAAATTATTCCTCCACTGGAGTTCTCTGACTTAGAGCAATGTATAGAATGTATTAAAGGAAAGTATGTAAAGAAAATTAAATAGGATGCCAAACGAAGCATAGGAATTTTAGAGATAATTCACACAGACATATGTGGTCCTTTTCCTATGAAAAGTGTGGATGGTTATGATTCATTCATAACATTCATAGACGATTATTCTCATTTTGGCTATATTTATCCAATTAAAGAAAGAACAGAAGCGTTAGATAAATTCAAAATATTTAAAGTAGAAGTTGAAAATCAGCATGATTTAAAGATTAAGATAGTCAGGTCTAACCGTGGGGGGGAGTATTACGGTCTGCATACCCCATTGGATAAGTTTCTAGACCTTTTGCAAGGTTCTTACAGGAGAATGGTATAGTCACCCAGTATTCAACACCGGGCAAACCTCAGCAGAATGGAGTAGCTAAAAGGCGTAACCATACCCTGATGGATATGGTGCGTAGTATGATAAGTTACTCTACCTTACCATTGAGCCTGTGGATGGAGGCGTTAAAAACCGCCATTCATATTCTCAATAGAGTACCAAGTAAGTCGGTGCCCAAAACACCATATGAATTATGGACAGGAAGAGTACCCTCACTAAAACACTTACGAGTGTGGGGGAGTCCTGCTGAGGCTAAAGTATTTAACCCAAACATTGGGAAGTTAGATCCCAAAACAGTAAGTTGTTATTTCATTGGCTACCTAGAAAAGTCAAAAGGTTTTCGTTTCTACTGTCTAGATAGACATACAAAGTTTGTGAAAACGAGACACGCTGTCTTCCTAGAGGATGAAATGATAAGGGAGAGCATGGTAGCTCAAGAAATTAATCTTGAGGAGAAATGGGTGTATGCACCCACTCTGATGGTTCACGAGCCATTTTTCGAGCTACCTGCTGCTGCTACACCTACAACGCAAGATGTTGTGGTGCCAGCACCTGTTGTTATTTCTCCTATGGCAACAATAAATGAGGATGAGGAACCAGTTCAGAATCCTACATACCCTATTGCCACACATGAGGGGGAGCAACAACATCCTCAAACAGTAAATGTGCTAAATGTGGAGGCCCTTAGAAGGTCTCAAAGAGTTAGAAGATCAGCTATTTCTGATGATTATGAAATATATAATACTGAAGAGTTTCAAATGAAGGATGATCCCACCTCATTTGAAAAAGCCATGAGAAGTGATCATTCATCAAAGTGGCTTGAGGCCATAGAAGATGAAATGAAATCAATGAATGCCAATAAAGTTTGGAATCTAGAGATAATTCCTAAAGGAGCTAAAACAGTAGGTTATAAATGAGTCTACAAGACAAAACTTGACTCTCAAGGGAATATAGAGAGATATAAAGCCCGACTTATGGAAAAAGGCTTTACACAAAGAGAAGGGATTGATTACAATGAGACCTTTTCTCTAGTCTCATATAAAGATTCCTTCATAATCATAACAACATTAGTGGCACATTACGATCTAGAATTACATCAGATGGATGTAAAGACGGTATTTCTTAATGGAGAGTTAGAGGAAAATATCTACATGGCATAACCAAAAGGTTTTGTCATGGAAGGAAAAGAACGAATGGAATGCCGCCTAAAGAAATTCATTTATGGATTAAAACAAGCTTTAATACAGTGGTACTTGAAGTTTGACCAGACAATAAAGAATTTTGGGTTTAAATAGAATATTGAGGACAATTGTGTCTATATAAAGTTTAAGAATGAGAAGTTTATCTTCCTTGTCCTGTATATGGATGATATCTTACTTGCTAGTAGTGATGTCAGTCTACTACTGAAGACAAAGAAGTTTTTGTCCTCAAAGTTTGATATGAAAGATCTTGGTGAAGCTTCGTTCATTTTAGGGATCGAGATTCACCGAGATAGAAGTAAAGGGGTATTAGGACTGTCACAAAAGGCATACATTGAAAAGATCTTAAAGAAATTTAGTATGCACAAATATAGTCCCTCACCTGCTCTATAGTCAAGGGCGACAGATATGAGGATTTTCAATGCCCTAGGAACCAATATGAGATCGATCAAATAAAAGTGGTTCCATATGCTTCAGCTGTCGGAAGCTTGCAATATGCTCAAGTATGCACGCGCCCTGACTTGGCATTTGTTACCGGATTACTTAGCAGATTCTAGAGCAATCCTGAAATAGAACACTAGAAATTGATAAAGAAAGTTTTACGTTATTTGCAAGGAACGAAAGGCCTCATGATGACGTATAGAAGATCTGATTCACTCTATATAGTGGGATATTCATATTCTGATTATGCGGGAGATAATAGAAAATCCACGTCTGGATATGTGTTCACTCTTGTAGGGGGAGCTATTTCATGGAAAATCTCAAAGCAAACCGTCACTACATCGTCCACAATGTATGCCGAATTTGTAGCATGTTATGAGGCAACGGGGCAGGTGAACTGGCTAAAGAAGTTCATACCCGATTTGAAAGTGGTTGACGACATCTATAGACCATTGAAGTTATACTGCGATAATAATCCAGCAGTATAGTATGCTCACAACAATAGGTTAAGTGGTGCTGCCAAACACATTGACATAAAGTATTATATTGTGAAGGATAGAGTCCGGGATCAAATTATAAGTCTTGAGCATATAAGTACCGAAAAGATGTTCGCGGATCCGCTTACAAAAGGCTTACCACCCAACGTGTTCAGAGAACATGTAGCCGGCATGGGTTTAAGGGAAAGTCTATGATTCCTGGACTATAAAGGGCCCAAAAGTTAAAGTATCTATTTCAGATCAGAGACGTGCATTGTAGCTGTTAAATCTATCGGCGATTGACCGTGACGATGAAACATGCTCTATGCATCATCTGTGAAGAAATGAGTAAGGAGAAAAGGATTAAAATTTAAAGTTTAAAGATAAAAGTAATAGTGTAAGATCAAGGGGAGAATGTTGGAATGATCTCCTAGCCAATAAATCCAACGGCCTATTAGGCCTTGGTCACGCGGCCTAATCGGGGCGTCCAACCCTACATGGTTGGTGGGCCCTGTCGCACAGCGCTATATAAAGTGGTGGGGGGCCGGTGGCTCATTTTACAAGGTTCATCGTGAGCCACTCCGCCCCACCAACAAACCCTAAGTCCAATCTAGTAAGGGTGCGTAGCCAGCGACGGGAAGACGTCACCGTCATCACCGTCGGCCTCACTGCACCCCACCGCGTCGCCGGACTTCACCAACTCTTCTCCGACCATCGCTGCCCGTGCACAGAACGTCACCGACCGAACGAGATGGCCGGATCCTCCTCGACGGCGCCCTCCGATGATCTGTACACTTCCATCCACTCTCTTCTCTCTATCACTATATAGTACGGTTCATTAGGTTTTCTCCTTGTTCCTCCCAAGTAAAAAGAACGATCCGACTATATGCTACCTAGGTGTCTCCGGATATAACAGCGACGGCATCCGCTTCCTCCATCGGCCCTAGATCTGACTCAACGGCGGCCCTCTTCCCCTTTGGCCACGGCAACGGCCCGACGGCGGCATTGGCTGCTTCTATGGCATCTGGCGCAGCTGTCTCGGCGGCAACGGCTCGGTGGTAGTCCTTTTCCCATTTCGGGCTTCAATTCCATCCGTCGTCATCAACGGCATGGTGGGATGCAGGCATGCAACTGGCTTTTCTAGTCCGATTTCTCTTTTATGCTAAATACTAAATACTTGCTTCTTACTACTTGGTGACGTGATAAGTAGTATGTATACTCTTGCCTTTTGACTGACATCGAGTCAGTCAGTATGTATATGGTTCTTTTTGTTATGCCTGTATGTGAACAATTGGCTAATTCAGGCTGTGGAAGATGAATCTTCCCTTCGACTTGGGTACAGAATTGCTTTACATGAAACACTGAACCAGTTGGTATGCTCAGAGCCACATGTGCAATATTTATCTTTCCATCTATTTGTGCAAACTAATGTCAGAAACTTTCAGTTTCTTTATTATTGAAACTGAGCTTGAACTTGAAGGTATGCTGTAGACATTTGGGTATGTTGTATCGTTGAATCAAAGATCCTGTTACTGTTAGTGTGAACTTGATCCTGTATGGAGCTTTCAGTCATTGCTATTTTATATTGCCGTGAACATGTCATGGCTGTGTATCTTGAAAATTACTATGAACAACCTCAGTTTGAGTTACTAGAATGATCACTAACTGCTGTTTTTTCAGTTTCAGTTACTGGACAGGAACTTCCTAACATAGTGAAGGCAACTTGAAAATTAACTATGTCATTACTTTTTAGATCATTCTATCAAATATATTATTTTTGTCTTCATCAACTTAGATTCTGTTCAATGCCTAATAGCATTTTTGGTCGTTTCCCCTTCTGTGTGCGACCGTGAAGCTGCTATAATCATGTCCTAGCAGCGAGCTGAATGTTCAGTTGAAAAAGAATGCTTGTGGGTGAAAGAGAATCTTTACAATTGTAGTATGAATATTTTGTAATCTTCGGTTGTTTATGGGTATAAAATCATGTATCAAATAGCAACACAATGGTATACTGAAAGATATTCAGGATTGATCATATCATGTCGCTGTAAAAGTTGCATTTGGCCGGACTGATGTTTGCCTTATGATTATTTTTTTTTCCAACTCTCTACTTGATGTTCAGAGTTTTCATATATGTTACACACCTGAAACTCTACCGAAAAACAAAATGAACCTCATTGTTGAGCTTGCCTGAAATTGATTCGTTGTGGCCATCAACTCTTAGTTCTGAATCATGAACTTCAATGTTGACTGAAATCGGCTGAAAACTTGCTGAAACTCTAGAGAACATGAGAGCACCAGTTAGCAGTGCTCACTTTGTAATATATGTAAAAAAACAATGGCTCTGTTCGCTTGAATTTATCGGCCGTACCGTTTCAGCGAAATAACAGTGTTTCTCTCTCACAGCAAATCAGCTTAAGCATCAACCGTTTTTCCAGCCAGCCGAACAGGGCAATGAAGTGCACATCTCCGTTTTTCCGGCCAACCGAACCGGGCAATGAAGTGCACATTCGAGATGCTCCCATGTTGATGCAAATATGCTAAACAGTGTGTGCCGGAAGATGAATAAAGAACAATCATCCCTAATCAACTCATTCTTCAACTGTATATCAGATACTAGAAGGTGCAGTCTGGAGATCTCGAGAGGTCTACCAGACAAGAACTGTACAGCACAGAATGCTTCATGAGCTGACGAACCCATCCACCGCACTCAACTCCCCATCCACCCGCCTGACTTCTTACTGCTGCACTTCCGCCCTCTCTCCCCCACCTCGGATCCGCGATGTAACGTTTAAATGTACCTCTATTTCCCTTTCCGAATCTCCATGCTCGCATGCGATGCGCAACCGTTCGATAAAGGTTGGTACCTGCAGCCGGTTTTACCGTTTTCACGTTGTAAATGCTCCTGGACACTGGGCCTGCTTGGCATATCAGGTGTAAATTGGCTGTTTGATATTACAGTATCAGGCAATTGGGCATGGAACGGAAAGAGGAGATTTTGGCCCGATTTGTAACTGCTCAAGGGCTCGTTCGTTTAGCCAGATTTTTGTCCAAGATTCGTTGCACCTCATCAAAGCCTATATAAATTAGCCGTGAATTTTTTGCATTTTGGTCCTTTTTAAAAACATTTTTTACAAATAGCTTCCTGTCGAAACGTTTTCTGACAATAGACCATTTTCGGCGTATTAGGACACGACGCCAAAGTATGAGGCTCGGCGCTGTGTCAGACAACGCCGAACTTTTGCCACGTCAGCGCGGACTCCGGTCGCAGTTGCCACGAAGGCGTTGGGCCCCGCGTACCTCGGCGCTGTGTTACTTCACGCCGAGTCGCAGACCTCGGCGTGGCACTGCTCGACGCTGGAGGTCTGGGCATTCCACGCCGAGTTCCTGGCAGGTGGCTTGCTCTTTATTTGGAGCAGACAAAACCAGTGGGGCCAGGGGCAGCGTGTGGACAGCATTAGCCTGAGGTTTGGACAGGGCAGACGGCAGAGGCGTGTTGGTCGGGTACCCGGGATGGCATAGGTCATGAACAGTGGCCGGAACAGCTTCTTTCCGTGTGAACCCTGCTGCCCTCGAGTAAAAGCCAGAGCCTTTTGTCTGTAGGACATCCACAAAGTGTGGTTTTGTGCGAAGAAGTGTGGTTTTGTGCAGCGCACATTGCTTTCGTCGTTTTGGTTTGGCGAACACCGAAGCCATGGTTTTTGTCCAAGACACACTTCACATGGTAGAAAAATATCTCGTAGTTTAGGAAGGGAGTGGGAAGAGTAAAATGTAAATGGATGCCCTTTGCTGCAATCTGCGGATGTGAGAGGCCTTTACAGCTTATAGTACTTGCAAGTGGCACAATATGATTATGGAAACACAATATTGATTGATGCCTGAACTTGCTGCCTCGTACGGAAACACAATATTCTTATGGTTGACTTTTTTTATCAGGCCATACGACTAGACATTTTGTTGTTTTAGAAAAATACCATGATTTTATGGAATACTTTGGTTTTGAAACCGTAACGTTGTTTGGATGTAAAGAACTTTGTAGTTTTGACGGTAATAACTTTCCTATTTATTAAAGTTTACAGGATCAAGTATTCATTTTCAGTTACCTTATTTTAAAGTTTAATTTTTAAATTTTTCAAATGACCACAGATGTTGATCTCTATCAAGTTGTAGTTTAAAGTTAGAACTACAACTTCGTAGTTGATAACTTTTTTTAATCTGAGATTGTTAGAGCCTTAAGTATTCGTTTTAAGTTCTATAATTTCAAATTTAATTTTTTGTTTTTTTCCGACAATGTTTAATGTTGATGTAGTCTACATCTAAAGTTGTAGCTCTCAAATTTCTACAACTTTGTATTTGATAATACTTTTATCTGGTCGTTTTAAATTCTTATATTTAAAATTTAAATTCTTT
This sequence comes from Miscanthus floridulus, assembly GCF_019320115.1. Taxonomy (NCBI): domain Eukaryota; kingdom Viridiplantae; phylum Streptophyta; class Magnoliopsida; order Poales; family Poaceae; genus Miscanthus; species Miscanthus floridulus. The sequence continues at coordinate 6,445 of NW_027096580.1, read as the reverse complement.
GAATTTTAAAATACAAAAAAGTTTGTGATACAAAAATAGTTATTAGATTTGTATTTACAAATATACCCTGATAATTAAATTTTTGGCAGAAATGTTACACTATAATAAAAGGAATTACGGTCAAAGTTTAATTTTAGAGGTCGCGTCAAGTCGAATTATATGCTTTATATTTGAGTATAAGAAGGCAGTATATCTATATACAAAGAAAAGTTGCGGCAAGAAAAATTACGGTGATTCTAGAGCACTGCTGGCCGCCGATTAGAAAAGGCGGAAAGGCCGAAGCTGCCACCCACATGTCATGACACCACGACACAGCAACAGCACAGGGTTCGCTTTAGCATACCGAGCACGTAAGAGCCTTACGAGCACGTGTCCGGGAGCCGAGGAGATGCAACGAGAGGTCCAACTTGCTGGACTCCGAGGGCCCCACATGGCAGTCACCAGCCTCTCATCGCAACCAGCCACGAGCACAGAATACACCAGCGTCGTTAAGGATGGCAACGGGGCGGGTTCGGATCGGGTGGAGTCTCCGTGCATCCAAAATCGAAACCCGAAATCGAAACCCGAATCCGCCCCGAAAACCGATTCGGGTGGAAATCCATCACCAAAACCAAACCCGCGGATACCCGAAACCCGAACGGATACCCGAAACCCGAATGAATACCCGAAACCCGCGGATATATATACACATATTCACATGTATAAACAAGAGGCAATAAATAATAAATATTTTCATGAGTCAACTTTAAATAAATTTAATAATCTAAGTAAACAAATTATTATTAGTATATTATAAAACATGAGTTTTAATTCCAAATGATTTATTTCGGATATCCATTGGATATCCACGGGTGGAAAACCAAACTTGAAACCGAACCCGATTGGTTTCGGGGCCCCGAACCCGAAAACCGTAGGTGAAAAACCATCCCCAAACCCGAACCCGCAGAACCCGAAACCCGCGAATATCCGCCCCAAAGCCGATCCGTTGCCATCCTTAAGTGTCGTCTCAGATCATATTTTGCTTCCCTAGCTGTGCAATGCCGAAAGTGTCAGAAACAATAATGCCGTACTCCTAGATCAGGATGTGAAACAGCAAGGCTCGGCTTTTCACCATGCTGAGAGTGGCTGCTTGCTTTTACTCTAGGGCAGCCGGGTTCACACCATCTGTTCACGCTGATAAAAATGCAGCCAACCATGCCATCCTGGGTACCAAGGCCAATACGTCTCTGCCCTGTCCAAACGACCAAACCCCAGGTACCAATGCTGTCCACACGCTGCCATCGGCCCCACTGGTTTTGTCTGCTCCAAATAAAGAGAAGCCACCTGCCACGACTCTCAGCGTTGACTACCCAGACCTCCAGCGTCGAGCAGTGCCACGCTGAGGTCTACGGCTCGGCATGAAGTAACACAGCGCCGAGGTATGCGGGGCCCAACGCCTTCGTGGCAACTGCGACCGGAGTCCGCGCTGACATGGCAAAAGTTCGGCGTTGTCTGACACAGCGCCGAGCCTCATACCTTGGCGTCGTGTCCTAATACGCCAAAAAATAGTCTATTATTAGAAAACGTTTCGATATGAAGCTATTTGTAAAAAATATTTTTAAAAGGGACTAAAATGCAAAAAAAAAATCACTAAATTAGCCTAGTGTTCGTGGTGAAATCGTTCCATGGCATCATTGCCAACAACCGAATGATGCCTAAGGCTGCTTGTGAAGCTAGTAGCAACGACTATTTCTACATTGATTGTGTGAGCGCGAGGCATCCCAGCTATGGCGGAAGCAACCGCTCTAAAAGCATAGCTTTACAAGCAACTGGCCCTTATTTGCAACGCATGCTAGCTAGCTAGTTTTTAAGCAACCGGTGCTCTCAAACATATGCGGCTTGTTCGGCTAGTACTGATACGATCGTATATGATCATAGATTATTACTGCTAGCTAGTTTGGTGTGAGAGAAAAATACTGTTTTGACTGAAAATTTACGATCGTTTACGACCAAGCGAACAGGCTGATAGCTTCTACTGGTCATTTTTTAGATGGGCTTCTCCGAAATGAACTATGAGCGAGCTTTTTCTTTCTAAGGGGGTGTTTGGTTTCTCCAACTAAATTTCGGATGTTTTGACACATATATAGAGTATTAAATATAGACTAATTACGGAATTAATTACATAGTTTGTGACTAATTTGCGAGACGAATTTTTTAAACCTAGTTAGTATATGATTTGACGATGTGTGCTACAGTAACATTTTTTTGCTAACGGCCAATTAATTGGATTCTGTAATTTGTTTTTTTATTAGTATTGGAACATTCTATGTCACACCCTCACGTGCTTCTAGATTTTAGTGACCGGATCCAACCGGATCTCACTCTCAATCGCCGTCCACGACTAGAGGTCTCGAGCACCATCCGTTTTGCTGACCAGATCATCGTTCGCGATCGCCTGCTTCGCCTCGCCGAGGCAAGCTCGCAACCGAGAACTAACATCAAGCGCTCCTCCGGGGGCGGGGGCACATGCAGGATTGCAGGAAGAAGGATCCGGTGAGCTCACCTCCTCGGCGTACCTTTGCCAGTGGCCGCAACCGCCCGAATGGGCCACCGCGTGCGGCTAGCTGCAGCAATCGAGCACCGTACTCACTCCATAGGATCATGGATCTGCTTCAATCCATGGGTCACCCAGTCCGCCTGGCGAGCAGCATCGTTGGGCGGCCCTCCGCTGTAGTCCAACCCGCCTAGGATAAGCTTGCTTCCTCTAAAAAAAAAAGGATAAGCTTGCCTCATCTCCACCCTCAACCAGTTGAAGCTTGTGCCGGTAGGTATGGGCATTTGGTTCTTCGATTTTATTTCTGGGTTCTCGAAGAAATTTGGTTCCTAGAAAATATGAACCAATTGGTTTTTTAGATATTCTATGAACCGAGCATTTCGGTCTGGGCTTGGTTCTAACCGAACTAACCAAACTTTTCTGCCAAAGGTCAAGACAACATAAAATGTGCAGGTTATAAAACAATTTGAGCAACACTTCCTCAAATGTGTTTGGATAATCTACATAAAAAATTATAAATGGAGACACATTAGCTAATTCACTATAGCAAGCATAGACAGTTGTGGGACTAAATAGAAAAGTATTGAGTAGGAATAGAAAAAATAAAATAAAAATATAATATTAAAAAACATTTTATAAATAAATAAAAAACAACTATTATATAGCTTAGCTCTTATAATTAAGTTGGCTTATAGCCAAGCACTTGGCTTTATTATTGACATTGCTTGTATTCATGGTTGACTTATATAGTATGTATCATCGGAAGTCCACTGCGATTTCTATACTAGTACTAGTTTTTAGATTTTTCTTCTCCTCCAGTGCCGATTCTATAAAAATCGCAGATAATTTTTGGTTGATGGATGGATCGTCCTTTTTCAGTGTCATGAACCAAGTAGTCCGCACGGCTCACTCAAGAGTCATGATCGAGAAAGATATGTCCATGAGCCCATCCGCAAAAATCGTACTACGTACAAATCATGGCAAAAATAGCTGGCAACACCAACAAATCTATGTACAGTGACTGGCAGAACGCTCCGAAACAATCGAGCTAAGCAGGTCCATGTGCGAAGATCAGAGGAAGCTTCCGAGGTCCTGTGGTAGCCGATGGGGCCTGTCAGAAGGAAGAGAATCGGGTGGAAGCAAAGACCCGCCTCGCCTTCTCAAGATCCCTGCCGCTATGCAGCCTCCCCATCACCGGCGCCACCGTGGAGCCATTGGCCGGCGCGGCGACGGCGTCCGCTGCCACGTCTATGCGCACCTCCGGCTGCGCCCCGCCCTCGGCAGGAGCGGAAGGCGCGGCCGCGGCCGGCGCCACGACGACGACGTCGGCGCGGCAGAGCGGGCACGTGGCGTTCCCGCGGAACCAAGCGTCGATGCACTCGACGTGGAAGCGGTGGCCACACCGCGGCAGCGCGCGGGCCTTCTCCCCGGGCTCAAGCTCCGCGAGGCAGACCGCGCAGTCCCCGCCTTTCCCCGCGCCTACGTCGACCACTACCACCGGTATCGCGGCGAGCACCGCAGAGTCGAGGCCGCGGGGGGAAGAAAGCGCCCCCGCGCCGTCGCCATCGCCGTCGCGGCGGTCCTCGTCGCCACCACCGGCGATGGCCAGGCTCCGGAGCAGCCGCCGCTGGCCGCCGCCTAGGCCGAGGCGCCTGCGCCGGGCGCTGTAGTAGAGGTGCAGCGCGACGAGCGCCAGGAGCACGCCCGCGAACGCCCCCGCCACGGCGAGCAGGATCTTGCCAGCGATGGCGTAGCTCGCCGGGTCGGACACCTGCTGCGGAGCGTCGGGGACGACGACGTGCGGGCGCTTGGGCAACGGGGAGCCAAAGCTGTCCAGCGCCGCATGGCCGGGACTCTGGTTGCACGGTTTCGCCACCTCGTTCGTCTTGGGGCCCGTGCCGTTGCCGTTGCCGTCGCCGGCGCCCATGTCTGATGGTTGAGAGCGCTCACCGAACTGAGCGAGCCGTGGTTTCGCGGAAGGTTTGGGTGTCCGCAGCGTGGTGACTTCGGTGAGCGCAGTTACTTATACGTGATTTCAGAACTGAAATACCCTTGTTAATGTTGGAGATATGGGATGGAGATGGAAGGGTAGCCCCGGGTTTTTACCATTGGCTGGACGTCTGGGGCACGCTGGAGAACGGAGAGGCAGCAGTCCGTCTCCGTTCCCCGTGCTGACTGGCTGACCGCCCGTATGCCGTGGGACGGCCGTGATGCGTCCGCCACGCGGGTCCAGACGCAGGGTCAAGAGTAGAGTTGACTAATCAGCATCAACCAACCAGGTGTTACTGCGCGCTCGTCTCCTCTTCACACACAAATCACAATGGAAGTCGCTCTCTTTAGCTACCCCCACTGGAGCTTGCAAGTTGTCGCTTGCCGTGACTTGGACCTGGTCGGTCACCTGGGCAAAATTTACCGGGGGCCGGGGGCCAGACGGCGATGCGTGGTCGGCCCTGGCCGATCGACCCGCGAAGCTTCGCGGAAGCGAGGCGCCCGTTGTCGCGACGCCAGCCACGGCACCGGCAGTGGCGCTGGGACTGTGACTTCTTGGCTGTGTGGGCTCCCGGCGCCGGAAGCAGCAGCATGAAGTTCCGCTCGATCCAATCTGGGACCGCCAGGCCTGCACGGATCGGGACCGCCACGTAATAAAAACAAGAAAAGGTAGAGGTTTTCTAGATATATAGACATGGATATAGCTTTTTTTGCGTTTACTAGACATAGATATAGCTAAACGTATAACAAAAAATATTATATACAAGAAAAGCCAGAGCGGTACTATTAATTTGGAATGGGACGAAGTGAGCATATTGTTTTTTCCGCTAGCGGCACCTGCACTGATGCTGTTACCATCACCTGTGTGGTTATTGTGATATGTGATGCCTATATGTTTGTGGACGGAGAGTAGTCCAGGTCGAGGCCATGCCACATATATACGCGTTGCCGTCGTTGCCGGCCATATGGATATGTGCATGGTGCATGTACTAGTCACACACTAGTACAGAAATTAACTGTAGGGGCGGCTCTAGAGCCTTTGTATGGACGGTTGCGCCAGCCGCCCCTTCCAGAGTGTTCCTATAGAGGGTGCCTCTGTATGGACGGTTTCCTGACCGCCCCTGCAGTGCCCTCTGTAGGGGCGGCTGGTGTTTTCAGCCGCCTCTACAGTGCCCTCTGTAGGGGCGGCTGGTAATATCAGCCGCCCCTGTAGTGGACTTCTGTAAGGGCGGTTGTATCACCAGCCGCCCCTGCTGTGTGTATTTGTAAGGGCGGTTCAATCAAGAACCGCCCCTACAGTGGATTTTTCAGCAAAAAAATAAATAATTCAAATTCAAATCTAACCATATATATATATATATATATATAATTCAAATTCGAATCTGACCGTCACAAATATACATATATACATCCACAAACACAAGACCATGTTGAAAACTTTAGAAGGCGCAAGTATTAGCTTCCATGTTGAAAAACATGACAAGAGTAAATAATTTATCAAAAACTATTGTGACAGTTCTATCATTCTCTCAGAAATATAGAATTTTATCTTAGATTTTCTACAATCCTTCGGGAAGCTGTTGATATCAGTGCAACCACAAACTTCAATCTTAACTCATGCTAATTTAGTGCAAAACGAGAAATGACAGATGAAGCACACTGGAGCTATCAATAGACCAAGATACTCACAGGAGTGAAGAACTTAGATGCACTTAGAGGTATACAGCCAGGTAGTCCACCAATCTGAAAGAATACAGAAAAAATGAAAGAATCAGCTGATGCACTTAGATGACACTACCATAAGTTACATGTGCTATAAAATCAATTTTCTCAGGAATCAGGTGTAAAGCTTCCATGTTGCACAAACTCTGAACCCAACAAAAACAGTACCACACCACATATATAGAAGCTGGAAATATCCTA
>NW_027096579.1:18597-60000 GCF_019320115.1 Miscanthus floridulus | reverse complement strand
AGTCTTCAGAGACTTTTGGATATACTCCTAGAGATTTTTTACTTGTAATCTTGCATAAGTTAATAATTATGCATCTTTATGCTGATAGCATGGAGAATTCCATGACAAGTTTGGACATATATTAGTTCTATAGGTATAAAGTATATATACTCCATCCTCACATCCAAAAACATTGAGCATTGGTGGCACAGTTCCAAAAACATTCAGTATCCGCCTGATGGGAGCACAGTTGCAATTGCAAGCTATGAGGTGAGGCCAGCCATTGGTTCCACATACGTATCCAGCTAAGCTCCAATGATGCACAAGATGGTTTCACAGAGAAAACATAAGTTTGTTTCATAGAGAAAATGCAAGTACTCTGAAAACAAACTACCATTAACGTTCAGAGAGCAATTTCTGTCAAGTATTACGAGTCCCTGCTATGTTTATCCTGGTAACTAAAAATAAAATTACGCTTTTGTTCTTATCAGTATACTAATGAATAGAGCTGAGCAACATGCTACTAAGTAACAATGTACTACTTACTAGCAATGCGTCTAGAAACACAAAGAATCAGACATCACACACTGTGTGGCAAACCTAGGTTCTAGCATTCATAGCTACATGATCAAACTATACGACATCACACACTACATGATCAAACTGATTCAAGTAAGCAGCTGTGGGACATTTCATCAAACATGTAGCGGGTAGTGAGCCACGCACTCACCGTGGGGGAGGGAAAGCAGCTATCCGTGCGCTCCTGAAGGCCTTGGCGGTGGGACGGACAGCGCGGTGCTCTGGATGGCGCGGTGGTCCGGCTTGGGCTGGTGGACGGCGTGGGGCGGTGCTCCGGCGTGGGGTGGTGCTCCGGCAATGCTGGGGGAGGGGTTGGCGCGGGGTTGAAATGAATTGGGATAATTTCAACCTGCGCCACTTTTATAGCAGTAGCTCATCACTGCCGGTTCTGCTTATAAACCGACAGTGATGGGGCACATCACTGTCGGGTCACTACCCAAACCAGCAGTGATGTGCTGTAGCAGTTATGTGTTAAGTTAGGTGTTAAGTAGGATAAGTTTCCGTTTTCTTTCGAACTCCTCCTACTGGCGCAACGGTTAGGACCCCTCAACTTAGCCCCCGAGACCCGTGTTCGAGTCCCAGGCAGCCCAAATTTCTTTGTTGTATTTTATAAATTATTAATTTATTTTGGGAAATAGCTCATCACTGTCGGTTTTGCTTGTAAACCGATAGTGATGGGGTACATCACTGCCGGGTCACTCCCCAAACCGTAGTGATGTTGTGTAGCAGTTAGGTGTTAAGTTCGGTGTTAAGTAGGATAAGTTTCCATTTTCTTTCGAACTCCTCCTAATGGCGCAACAGTTAAGACCCCTCAACTTAGCCCCCGAGACCCGTGTTTGAGTTCTAGGCGGCCCAAATTTTTTTTCTATTTTATAAGTTATTAATTTATTTTGGGAAATAGCTCATCACTGCCTGTTTTACTTGCAAACCGACAGTGATGGGGTACATCATGGTCGGGTCATTCCCCAAACCGGCAGTGATGTTGTGTAGCAGTTAGGTGTTAACTTAGGTGTTAAGTAGGATAAGTTTTCATTTTCTTTCGAACTCCTCCTACTGGCGCAATGGTTCAGACCCCTCAACTTATCCCCCGAGACCCGTGTTCGAGTCCTAGGCAGCCCAAATTTTTTTGTTGTATTTTATAAATTATTAATTTATTTTAGGAAATAGCTCATCACTGCCGGTTTTCAAAGATAAACCGACAGTGATAACCAGTATCACTGTCGGTTTATTCTCATCAATGCCGATTTTTTGAAACCGACAGTGATGTTTATATATATTAAAAAAATTCTTGTATATACTGAATAAATAGAAGCATATGAATTCTTATGTCGAAATGGCTTGAAATTTTTTGGCAAGCTTGTACACCCAAATTAAGACCCCACACAGGATCTTAGGTTTTTTTGATCAGTTTTTTTATTTATTATATTTTTTGTGTGCTGAATGAGACAAAAGAGGTTGAATTTCATCTTGGACCCAATAGATTTTTTCATCCACCTCCACAAAATTCTTATCCCTAGGGCACATTAGAGACTATATAAAAGTTTGACACCATTCCGGATCTTTTTTGTGGATAGACTTAGTTCAACCTATAATTAATCGGTGTCGTCGCACGAAAATTCAATTAAACCTCAGAAAGTAGCAAACCATCTCTAGAAAATCCCAAACTTGGTGTTTCCTTCACACGTGGCACGTGCAAGCCTAAGAAAAAGTTTGAGATGAATACGACACCGGAATGCCTATAAACCACAGAAAACCTTGACAACCTATGTGTATAGTCATGGTTCGATGAAAGGGCACGTGTACCTCTATGAAGCATGTATAATTTGCCTATGTCAAAATGGCTTAAATTTTTTTTGACAAGCATGTACACCCAAATTAAGACCCCACATAGGATTTGAGGTTTTTCTGATCTTTTATTCATTTATTATATTTTTCTCTGTGCCGAATGAGACAAACGAGGGCGAATTTCATCTTGGACCCAATAGATTTTTTCATTCACCTCTACAAAATTCTTATCCCTAGGGCACATTAGAGCCTGTGTAAAAGTTTGGCACCATTCCGGATCTTTTCGTGGGTAGACTTAGTTCAATCTATAATTAAATGGTGTCGTCGGTACGGAAATTCAATTAAACCTCATAAAGTAGCAAATCATATCCGAAAAATCCCAAACTTGTTGTTTTCTTCACACGTTGCACGTGCAAGCTTGAGAATAATTTTGAGACCAATACGACACCGGAATGTATATTTCTAGTTGCCCAACAAATGTTACACGAATTACGTACATGACAATAATTAAACACACAAAGCCGTACATATTAAAATTAGAACCTAATTAAACTACGACCTTGAAAACCTAGCTAAATAAATATTAATTACTATCGGAATCACTGTCGGGATCGATCGGGCCACACACACTAACATGCCTCTGTAGCCATATATGGTAATTGATGTCATGGATTATGTATCCTCTTGTATCGATGAAGTCCAATGCCCGTATGAGTGCACTCTCTCGTGCCTCACAATACCGAAAGAATGGTTGGCCATAGATATAATCTACTAAATGACCACTGCCCCTGTTAGTAATCCTTATGCAGTACTGGCGTCCTTCTATAGTGAGCTAGCCAAGGTTTCCATTGCAGAAGTCCTAATCGTACCCGAGTTGCTCCGTAGCTTGGTCTAGAACTGCCCACAAGCCACATGCAGCATAGGTAAGGTCCTTGAACGCAATCTGCATACGGAGAAAAAGAAAAAAAATTAGAGAATGTTATTACAATAATAAACAACAAATAACCACGACTCATGTATAAGTGACCATTTTACCACATCTGCATGGTTGTAGCTTGCAAACCATTCGCTTGCTTGCAGGACAGGGATATCACCAGCATTCAAAGCAAGTGCCTTGAAGTACGAGAAATCAGGCACATCATAGCAAATACGTCGAAGTGCCTCTAAATAGATGCACACGACACTTAATTGGGCGCTTATCACGTCTGGACTCTGTATTCCCGTCCCGTGGATATGGTTCCGATGATTTGAACCCCTCACAGGGATGGAAAAACTGAGTTCACACGTCCATAGCCGACCACTTGCATTAGATGCCATGTTCTCGATGATGTCCGAGATAAAGAACCAGCTAAGTGCTATTCACAGCCAATCTATTGGGGATATAGTATGCGACATATATGCATGCAACAATGATATTAAACTAATTACACTTATTTGTTAGCATAAAAAAGCAAAAGATGTTGGAAAATATTTCATACAATAGCTGGAACAGGGAACCGTGGAATGGCCACATTAGGAGCGAATGGCTCATTGCTAGGGTGGAAACCTGGTTCTTGTGGTGGGGGAGGTCCGTGCTTCATACCACCTGATCGATAAAATGCAAAAAAATATGAACATAAAATATATGCACAAAAAATTCTTCCAAGTAAAATGTGGCAACATAATTAAATATAGATTGAATGCAGGGAATAAGAATATATATAAATGTAGAATGCAAAGAAACATGAATATAAATATAGATCACATGAATATAGATAGAATATTGGAGAAGACGACATATCAATACCATTGAAAAATGCAGGAGCCATGACCAAATCACGTAGAGAGAGAGTGGATGTCTTGAGAAGTGAGAGTGAAACGTGAGAAATGAGACTGAGAGAGTTCGTGGGTGGGTGGGATAGATGTATGTTGCCGGCAGTTTGTTTTATATAGGGGGCACTGACATCACTGTCGGTTTGTTGTGAGAGGAAAACATTGTATCATGGCTGATAAGGCCTGGCTGAAACCAACATGCATGGAGAGGCTAGCTCCTGGCCGAGGGCCATTTTATAGGGGCTCACAGTCGTGGTACATTTTTATTTCTAAACTAAAGTTGTCGGGGTAGGTGGGAGCAGTGTTCCAACTATTGTGGTTATGAGAGCACTGTTGGCATGTGAGGAGCATCTATACATCACTATCGGTTTTAGTTTAAAACCCGACGGTGAATTGGGCCTTCTATGTCGGTTTGAGCAACCGACTGTGATAGAAGCTATCACTGCCGGTTTTAAAACCAAAACTGGCAGTGAAGGGCCATGCCGCCATCTTTTAGTAAAAAAATATAAAAAAGTTTGGCCAGCCTAAGATTCAAGTGCGGGTCGTGGGGTCAAGAGTGCGTGGTCTTAACCGCTGAGTTAGGATAGGGAGTTCGGTTAGAATGGTTTTATTTTTTTTCTTTTATCCCATCGTTATGCACTACTAAATAATAAATGCAAAATCAAAAAGTTTGGCCCACCTGGGATTTTAGCGCGGGTCTCAGAGTACAGAGTACGCGGCCTTAACCGTTAAGCTAGGATAGGGAATTCGGTTAGTTTGCTTTTCTTTATTTACTTATTAATAGAAATAATATAGTTAGTTTATATTCTAAAATAACACAACAATTTGTGTCTTGATTATTTAATTCTATGATAACTAATTAATGGTCTATAATTATCAAATAATAGTGTTTGTGAACATCATCTTAATATTTGATTACATAGTCAATAATTAAATTATAGAGATGCGCACAAAATATAAATTAAATATTTAGTGCGAATTACTGATACAACGTCTGCATAATGATTATATAGTTAACAGTAATCTAACTATCTTTAGGTGCATCAACAATGTGGGCCTCATTGTGATCAATTCGTACGTAAGCAGGTTTATCACCCTCTTGAAGAATAGGTAGGGGTATGTTCGCTCCGAATGGATGCATTTCCTGATAGCCCCTGTAGTCTTCTTCGTCGTCACTCCATCAACACCAACAATCTTCCTTTTCCCTTCTAGGACTACTTTTAGCCTTTCTTTTGTCTTGTTGTCCCTTGCATAGAAGACTTGGATAACATCTCTTGCAAGGACGAAGGGGTCGTCTCTGTATGCAGTCTTAGTGAGATCAATGGTAGTGAACCCTTCGCTGTCAGTATTGATTTCCTTGAGCCGGACCCACTGGCAGCGAAAAAGAGCTGCCTTCAATGGACCGTAGGCTAGCTCCCATATCTCCTCTATGAAACCATAGTATGTCGCATGCACGTTGCCATTTTTGTCGTGAGCATCAAAACAAACACCACAATTTTGGTATGTGCTCTTTCCATCTTGCTTTTTTGTGTAAAATGTGAATCCATTGATCTCATACCCTTGGTACTTAAGATATGTACTTGAAGGCTCCTTAGCTAAGGCATCCAGTTGATTAACCAACTTTATTCCAAGCAAGCAACGTCGCAACCAGCTGACAAATTCCTCCTTATGTTTTTTTATCTAGCCAAGCCTATGACCTGCTCGGATACAGAGTTTGCAGCGATTGCCTATGCTCGTCAATGTATGGCATCAAACCCTTGGCTTGCTGGAGAACAGCGAACTGTGCCTGTCTGAAATAAATAGGGTCATCTACTGTAGCAATTTCTCCTCAATCGTTCATTTGCCACGTAGTCTTCCCTCATGACGAGATTCTAGAACTCTGACCCTTTTGATGTCCAGATAATATGTGTAGAACTCAATGGCCTCCTCTATTGACCATCCTTCAACCATGCCCCCTTCTGGCCTAAATCTGTTCCTAACATACCTCCTAAAAACTTTCATCAATCTTTTGAAAGTGAACATCTGATGTAGGTACATTGGGCCAAGGGCTCTAATTTGGTCAACAAGATGAATGAGCAGATGCAATGAGATATAAAAGTAAGTCGGCGGGAAATGCATCTAAAGCCTAACGATAGTTTTGGCTATGTCCCGCTGTAGCTGCTCTAGCGTGGACACATCAATGACCTTTTTTGAGATCGCGTTGAAGAACAAGCAAAGCTTTATGATTGGGGCACTGACCTTTGGAGGGAGGATACCACGCAGGGCAACAGGGAGCAACTGAGTCATAATGACATGACAGTCATGGGCCTTCATAGGGCCATAGTTGAACTTGAGTTCTCTCATATTCACTAGCCTCTTTGGGTTCGCATAGTAGCCCGTCGGGACTTTGAGTTCATTGAAGAAAGAAATAAGCGCATGCTTTTCTTCCTTCTTCAATGTCCATGACGTAACCGGAAGTTTGAACTGGCCATTCTCTAGCTCCACGGGATGCAGCTCCTTCCTGATTCCCAAGTGTTGCATGTCTAGGCATGTGGCTAGTGAATCCTTCGATGTCCCCCCGGTGTCCATCAAGGTGTTAAGAGTGTTAGCGCACACATTTTTAGTGATGTGCATGGGATCAAGACAGTGGCGTACACTCAAAAGTAGCCAGTAAGGTAGTTTCTAGAAAACCGAATTTTTCTTCCAAATGCTCCCATTAGGCGCTACTACTACATTGTCCCCCTTCCCAAGGACAACCTCTAGTTTGTTGAGTTCTCGAAGTATCTCAAGCCTGTCTTGATATTTTGGAGCTAAGCGTTTCTCAATAGTACAATTGAAATCTTTTCTGTTCCTGCGGTAAGGGTGATCCTTAGGTAGGAACCTATGGTGTCCCATGTAAACTATCTTTGAGTTATTTGGTAGATTTACCGCATCGATGTCGTCCAAGCACTCGACACATCTAGTATAGCCTTTTGTCTTCTCTCCAGACAACGAACCTCGACCTGGTAGGTCAGTGATTGTAGCGATAAGTACTCCCTTGATCATGACATGTTCCTTTTTGTACTCGTCCCAAACATTGGCACACCCTTTTTAAACATCTCCACTAGTTCATCGATCACTGGTTCTAGAAACACATCGATGTCATTCCTAGGTTGTCTTGGCCCTTGGATCAGTAGTGGTATCTGGATGTACGACCGCTTCATATAGACCCAAGGTGGAAGGTTGTATATACAGAGCGTCACTAGCCAGGTGTTATGATTGCTTCTAACCTGGTTGAAAGGATTCATCCAATCTGTGCTCAAAGCAAACCAAAGGCGCCTTACCTCTCCACCGATGTCCTTATAGAACATAGTATTGATAGTCCTTGTTGTAACATGGCTTTGGCAGGTGGCGAAGGCCTCCGACAGCGAGGTGTCGCCAAGGCGTCTTCGACCGTCTTAGGGCGAAGACCCAGCGCTGACTAAAGGAACTTTCCCAGCTATGCTCGAAGGGCGCTGAATCTCCTTTTCATTGCGGACCTCCGCCAAGGCCAGGCACGCACGCCTCCGACCGCTCAGGCAGACGCCGCCCCGTTTTGACTTACGGGCGTCTCCAGTAATAAGGGCGGAGGCCGCCCTACCTCTGAACTAATCAAACAAACGATCTTGCCTAAGTGTGCGCAGGTACTCAAGCGCAGGCGCTCGTGGTCCGCGCAAATGCGCCAGCATGGCCCCTGCGTGGCCGGATAGAGACCTACGGATGATGTCTCCACCCGGACTGGCAGAGACTCTCCAAGGCGACGGCGTGCCCCTGAAGGTGGAGGCCAGCGTCGAGAACCATGGCCCCCGCGTGGCTGGGCGGAGACCCATGGGTGATGTCTCCAACCGTCCGGCGAAGACCCGCCGAGGTAGCGGCGCGCCCCTAGAGATGGAGGCCAGCGCCGGGGACCCAGGCCTTTGGGCCGAAGACTGAGGTATGGTGGGCCGGCTACTCATGGAAGCCCATCACTTGAGGATGGTATGGCAGGATTGCCCCGTGAACAAGAGGCTAGCGGCGGAATATTCTAGGAATGTACTGTAGCAGTTGAGGGGCATTGTAATAAATTCTGTTATAGAGTAGTTGAGTCCTATAAATAGGGAACACTTGTAACCATGCAGATCGGTGGGTGGATGAATTAATGAAATCATAGCTTTCCGTGCCATTCCCTTACTCACCACACTCCCCCCTATCATTCCTATCCCAAGCCTCCGCCCAAGGGCGGCGTCCGACAGGCGGAGGCCTCGGTCTCCCCCATGTTGTTTGAAACCGCTAGTTTCAACATTGGCACCCACCGTGGTTTGGCCAAGGCAAACCAACGATGGCAGGGAAAAGAAAGACCACCACCAGAGCAGCAGTGACCATGGGTCAGCGAGGAAGGCCTAGGTGCAACATTCGTAGCACCTATGCAACCTCGCCAGTGGAGGATGACACCAGAGCAGATGCCCAGGGTCAACCACTGGAACCCCAAGATCCAGAGATTCAAGATCTGGAGGCCCAACCAAACTCAGTCACAACACCTGAGCAAGAATTGCAATAGCTACAAGCACAGTTGCAAAGAGCGCAACAAGAGAGGGACAGATTGGCAGTAGCATTCGCAGCTAATCAGCAAGCTATACAAGCGTCAGCACAAGCAGCAGAAATAAGGCAACAGTTGGCAGTCCTACATGCTGAGATGCTAAGTATGCAGCATGCAGTACCAGCGTCAACCTCCGCAATCCCAGCCTTCGCAGTAACACCAACTGCAACCATGCTTCAAGGTCCTACGCCAGTCATCAGCCAGCCGATGATGCCATCTCAGGTAATGCGGAGGCCTATCGATCCCAAGTCCCCACTATCTGAAGGCATACAACAGTCGCCATGGCCAACAGCGTACAAGCCAATCACACTACCAAAGTTTAACAGAAAGATAGACCCCCATCAGTTCATTATGAGTTACGAGGCAGCAGTAGCCTCCGCCGGCGGAGACGACGCTGTCTTGGCAAAGCCATTTGTCATCACAGCCGAAGGCGATGCGCTGGCTTGGTTTTCTATGCTCAAACCAAGCAGTGTCTATTCTTGGGAGAACCTCTGGGATAAGATACTGGCAAATTTCAAAGGGCTAACAGCATAGTTGCTGACTTCCATAGATCTGTTCTAGTGCAAGCAAATGCAGGGAGAGACACTACATGACTACTTTCGAAAATTCGTGCAACTAAAGGCGAAGGCACCAGATGTCCCAGACGAGATCGCCATTGAAGCAGCGATCAAAGGCCTCCGAATCGGGCCGTTCGCAGCACACCTAGCAAGAAAGAAACCAACTTCCATACAGCAGTTGTATGACGAGTTCGAGAAGTACTACAGATCAGACAATGACCTCCACAAAAGGCTGGAGGAGCAAGGTCAAAACAGACAACAAAACAGCAGCAAAAATTCCCAGAAAACCTATACAAACCAGAATGTATCAAATCAGAAGCCAGGCCAGGGGCAAGTGCTCAGTATCGAGGGTCAACCTCACCCCGAGCAAGGGCAACAGGCAGCACCAACATGGCTGGAGACCTAGACAAGGAACCAAGGTCGGCAAGGTTACCAAGGCAAAAACTGGAACAAAAACCAAAGCCAGAAACAACGCAGGACATATTGCGTTTTTCACGGCGAAAACGCAGGGCACAGCACCAAAGATTGTCTGGAGACAAAAGAAACATAGGAAAGGATGAAGAACAAGCAGACTGCCCAACCTCCGACACAGCAGAGCACAAGAGAGGTCAACACCACCTACACAACTGGCCACCAGCAGTACTGCCCAATGTACCCAGCGCTAAACGCAACCCAAATACATCCCTCCACACTGGCCTCTGCCTATTACCCAAACTTCCTACCAGCATGGCGGTCATCACCTTCGCAGCAGCCTTCGGCGGGCAACTATAGGTCGGAGGCAAGCCTGACCTACATAAACCCAAAATCTCCCCATATAACCTACCTCGAAACAAACCCACCGGAACAAAACAGAATAAGGTTTGACCCTCCGCCGCCATAGCACCACATGCACCAACTGCCTCCGCCACCACCTCACAACCAACCCCCAACACCAAAAAACGAGCCAAACCCAGAAAACCAAGTCAACCCTCATGGAGCACTGCCAACAATAGGCATGATATTACCAATCACCGGAGGATCATCAATGGAGTTTCAAACGAAAAAGCAGAAAAAGGATCACCTCTGCCTGGTAAACAATGTAGCAGTCCAAGGCCCGGCGAAGCACACAGATTGGTCCAGAGTCCCAATGA
Source organism: Miscanthus floridulus (assembly GCF_019320115.1). NCBI lineage: Eukaryota > Viridiplantae > Streptophyta > Magnoliopsida > Poales > Poaceae > Miscanthus > Miscanthus floridulus. The sequence continues at coordinate 49,585 of NW_027096579.1, read as the reverse complement.
CCTTCATAGAAGAAGATCTCCAGCTAGAGAGCTACCCTCACGCAGACTCAATGGTGATCAAGACCAACATAGCAGCATGGGAGGTAAGCAGAATACTGATCGACACTGGCAGTTCAACGGATATCATCTTTGCAAACACATTCGACCAAATGAAGCTCAGCAGAAATCAACTACAGCCCTCTGAATCCCCTTTAATAGGATTCAAAGGCAAGCAGATACAAGCATTAGGAAAAATCTCACTCCTAGTGTCGTTTGGAACCCAAGCGAATGCCAGAACTGAGTATATAACCTTCGACGTCGTCGATCTGTATTACCCATACAATGCCATCTTGGGCAGAGGATTCATAACCAAATTCAACACAGCCCTGCATATGGCCTACCTATGCATGAAAATACCAGCACTCCATGGTATCATCACAGCCCGAGGCAGCCAGAAAGAAGCAAGAAATATAGAGAAAGCTATCTAGCCTCCAACCTCTAGGGAGTCAGCAGGGACATCATACAGCACGAACTGGATATCAATGAAAACATGAGACCAAGAAAGCAGAAACAGAGAAAAATGTCGGAGGATAGAATCCTGGCAGCAAAGGCGGAGGTGCAAAGACTGCTAGATGCAAAAGTCATCAGGGAAGTCAAGTATTCAGAATGGCTCGCAAATCTAGTACTAGTACCAAAGAAGAACAGCAAAATGAGAATGTGCATAGATTTCACAGATCTAAACAAAGCTTGCCAAAAAGACCCTTTCCCATTGCCAAGAATAGATGCCTCCATCGACAAGGCAGCCAGATGCCAGAGGTTCTCTCTCCTCGACTGTTTCTCTAGGTATCACCAAATCTGGATGAAAAAAGAAGACAAAGACAAGACAAGTTTCACCACTCCATTCGGGATATATTGCTACACCAGAATGCCAGAGGGCCTCAAAAATGCCGGAGCAACCTTTGCCAGAATGACAAAGAAAGTTTTGGGCTCACAACTAGATAGAAACATCATAGCCTACATCGACGACATAGTGGTCATGAGCAAGAACAAGAATGATCATGTCTCCGACTTACAAGAGACCTTCGCCAACCTCAGGACAGCTGGCCTCCGCCTCAACCCAGAGAAATACATATTTGGAGTCACAAAAGGGAAGATGCTCGGTTATATCATAAGCAGCGAAGGCATCAAAGCGAACCCAGACAAAACCAGAGCAATAATGACAATGGCAGAGCCCAAAAATAAGAAAGAAGTGCAAAAGCTGACGGGAAGAATAGCAGCGCTCAACAGATTTATCTCAAAATCAGTAGAACGCAGCCTACCCTTCTTCCAAGCCCTGAGGGGCGGAGACAACTTTGAATGGTGGTCCAAGCAGTCGGAGGCATTTCATAACTTGAAAGAGTATCTGGTAAACTCACTGATGGTCTCCGTCCCAGAATCGGACAGCCACCTATTACTGTATGTGGTGGCCTCCGACCATGCAGTCAGCACAGTCTTAGTCCACGAGCTGGAAAAAGAATCAGGCAAAACTCAAAAACCAGTTTATTTCATCTCAAAAGCACTGTCCGGAGCCAAGCTAAACTATACAGAGGTAGAGAAAGTTGCCTACGCAGTGCTGATGGCATCAAGAAAACTAAAGCATTACTTCCAAGCCCACGAAATCTCAGTTCCAACATTGCTGCCACTACAAGACTTGCTTAGAAACAAAGAAGCCTCCGGCAGAATAGGCAAATGGGCTACAGAGCTATCACAGTTTGGTATCTCATATGTCCCCGGAACAGCAATCAAATCACAAGCATTAGCTGATTTTGTAGCAGATTGGACACCTCCGACAGAGCCCAAGGTACAACCGACAACTCAAGGCTGGATAGCATTCACGGATGGAGCCTGGGGCCAAGCCAGAGCAGGAGCCTCCGCCGTCCTAATGGCACCCTCCGGCGTCAGACTGAAATACGCAGCAAGGCTAGAGTTCAAATTAACAAACAACATAGCAGAATATGAAGGCCTGATCTTAGCGCTGAGCAAAGCAAAGGCCCTAGGGGCAAAAACATTGACAGTCAAAACAGATTCTCAAGTGGTCACTGGCCAAGTAGAGAAAGAATACACAGCAAGAGAGCCAGAACTCATCAAATACCTATCCATTGTCAGAAATCTAGAGCGGAGATTCAAGGGTTTCACCCTGAAGCACATCCCAAGATCAGAAAATACAGAGGCAGATGAATTGGCAAAGGCTGCGGCAAACAACCTGCCACTGCCACCGAACACTTTTTACTAGATCTTGAAGTCTCCGGCAACTGCGGAGACATCTAAGACACTAAAACCCATACTACCCTACAAAATGAAGATTGGAGAAAGGTGATAATAGAATTCCTAGAAGGGGAAACCACCGAAGAAGATGAAGCAAAAGCAGCAAGAATACAGGCAAGGGCAAGAAATTACACAATCATAAATGGCGTACTGTACAAGAAAGGAGTAGTCTAGCCTCTCCTCAAATGCATATCGCAGAGCAAAGGCATAGAGTTGCTTCATGAAATACACTCAGGAATTTGCGGGTCGCACATTGGCTCCAGAGCTTTATCAGCAAAGGTAATAGGGCAAGGCTTTTATTGGCCAACACACATACAAGACGTAGAGCAGACAGTCAAAACATGCAAAGCATGCCAAACATTCTCTCCAGGACAGTCAAAACCATCATCGGAGACCTAGCTTATACCTCCGACATGGCCGTTGCAAAGATGGGGGATGGACCTGGTCGGCCCATTACCTCCATCCCAAGGAGGAAACAGATTCGCAGTAGTAGCAGTGGAATATTTCACAAGATGGATAGAGGCAAAGCCACTGGCGAAGATAACCTCAGAAACTATCAAAAAATTCTTCTGGCAGAACATCATTTGTAGATTCGGTGTACCAAGGATCTTGACAGTAGACAATGGAAAACAATTCGATTTAGAGAACTTCAAAGAATTCTGCAAAAGTATAGGGACAAAACTAGCCTTCGCCTCGGTATACCACCCAGAGTCCAATGGCACTGTGGAAAGAGCAAACAGAACAGTGTTTTCAGCAATATCAAAAACATTGCTGGGCCTACGCAAAGGAAAATGGATAGATTAATTACCTAGAGTTATTTGGTCACATAATACATCCATCTCAAGAACAATAGGATTCACACCATTCAAACTGCTCTATGGAGAAGAAGCCATGATGCTAGAAGAAATAAAGCACGAAAGTCTTCGCACAACAAGTCAGCTGATGTTGCAAGATGAAGAATATGCAAAAGAAACTATAGAAGCAATAAGACTGGAAGTAGTCCAAAACATTGCAAAATATCAGTCCCAAACCAAAAACTGGAGAGATTCCCAGGTGGTAAGGAAAGACATAAAACATGGAGACCTCGTACTCAGAAGAAAACCCAACGCACAACTGGTCGGCAAGTTGCAACCGAAATGGGAAGGCCCATACATAGCAACGGCAGCAGGCCGACCTGGTTCTTTCCACTTGACCAACAGCGAAGGTGTCACGACAACCCACACATGGAATATTGACAGCCTGCGCAGATACTACATCTAGGCAATGTACCAAAGGGCAACCGCCGCAAAATATAAGCGGAGGCCCCTCCATGCATTTACCTTAGTTTTTTTTACTTCAATCAAAACAAAATGTAAAAGAGCCTGCACTCTTTTCCTCACAGGGGAACTCCAAGCGGAGGTGAGGTTTTTAACAAGGCAGACTCAATGTAAAAATCCTCTACAAGTATAAAGAGGTAATTCCCTAAAAGAACGCCCCAAAAAACCCAAAACTGAAAGCGGCTAGCTCTGGCGCCGCAATATTCGATACACAAAAACTACAGGTCCTTTCAAAGCACCAGCCATAGGCAAGGGCAATTTGAAATGACCTCCATGGCCAAACAGGCCTTTGACCTTGACAAAGACCTAACCAAAGTCAGGCATCAAGGCAAAAACTTTTGGCCAAACAGGCCTTTGACCTTGACAAAGACCTGACCAAAGTCAGGCATCAAGGCAAAAACTTTTGGCCAAACAGGCCTTCGACCTTGACAAAGACCTGACCAAAGTCAGGCATCAAGGCAAAAACTTTTGGCCAAACAGGCCTTCGACCTTGACAAAGACCTGACCAAAGTCAGGCATCAAGGCAAAAAATTTTGGCCAAAAAGGCCTTTGACCCTTGACAAAGACCTGACCAAAGGCAGGCATCAAGGCAAAAATTTTCTGACCAAAAAGGCCTCCGACCCTTGACAAAGACCTGATCAAAGTCAGGCAGCAAGGTCAAAAAAAAACCTAGCATCAGGGGCAACAAATTTGTGGCGCTATAACCAGGAAAAAGGTCTCCGCCATCCAAAACAGGAAAAACACAAAGTGCCTGACAAAACACTGCCACCACTGTGGCGCCAGGCCTCTTTACTTCAAAGAAGATCTCAAGGGGAACGAATAATTCAGGCAACATACAGGCCATTAAAGTCAAGATATGTTCCACCTAACAACGTACAAAAATGTTAACACCCGAAAGCCACCACCCCACTATAAAAACGGATTCCCCCCATGCCCTTAAGAAACTCAGTCAGCATAAGGCGCAAGGGCGCAAGGGGGGAGCAAGGCATAGCACAGGCAAAAGCCATAGCGATGGCCATGGAGGCAGGGGTCTCCTTAGATATCCAAATCGGCCGTAGATATTGTATGAAAACTCGTAAAATCGGAGGCAATAGTAGACAGTCGGAGGCAGTGGGAAGAAAGATAGGACCTACGGCACGGTGATGAACAGCAAAGGCCTACGGAAGCAGGGGGATATCACACAAAATCTTATAACATCCCCCTGGTGCCGGAGACCTAACCTGCCGTCTCCAAAGATCAACCATGTCCCACGGGTGTGCAGCGTCGGAGACCAATACCTCCAGACAGCTAAAACACCCAGCTAAAGAAATCCCTAGAGTCTCCGCCGTCTGCACAAGCTGCGCCAAACCTCCAGCCGGACCAAACAATGATTCGGCAAGCCTCGCTAGGCGGACTTCAAGTACGCCTCCACCAGTCGAAAAACTGTGGAGACTTCTACCCCGGCCATCAAGCAAGCACAGAGAATGAGAAAAAATGGGGCAAAGGTCCTGGCCACCACCTCTGTATCGCGCTCGCTCGCCCAAGCAAAGGACAACGGTGTGCGAGCTCGGGACTAGACGAGATATGTAAACTACCACGATGGGCTCAAGCCACCGCATAAATAATCAAGAAAGTGAACCTGTCTTGTATTCCATAAAGCGTCGACAAACATTCTTACAGGACACCAACTTGAAATAAAAATCCTAACTATTGTGGCGGAGGTCCGCGCCAAGCGAGCGCGCGAGTAAACCCAGCGCGCTCATCGTCTATGTCAAACCTAACTGACTCAAACATGTCGGCGCAACGCCGCGGGGAAAGGCCGAATGCCAATACTCCCAAAGCTCTCCACTCACGTAAATACCGTCGTTGTAGAGAGTCAAAGGCGCAACATCTTGCGCAGGCTCCCGATTCGGAACCTACGCAAGGTTACAATTTTCCACAAGACCATTTAGAACAAAATAAACTTTATTCACAAAAGTCCAGCTGGACTACAAAATACACGCTAGAACAACTAAATGCTACAAAGAGCCTAGACCTCCGGCGCATCAGCCGTAGCGAAAGTCTCTAGAGCGGGGCTCGCATTAGCTGTGGGCGGGCACGGCGCCTGCGGCCTCCAACCACCGCCACCACCGATCGTAGATCCCCCCAGAGCGGCACCAGCGGCAGAGGCACCAACCGCAGTCGCCGAGCGTGGAACCGACGGAGGCCTGCCCGCAAGACCCTTCTGCGCATCCTACAGCATAGGCTAGAATGTCAGGGGCAAAAGCAACGAAAGCCTTCACGGCATCGCCAAAAACAAAAAAATGGCTACAAAGACTACAAATACCTTTGCCCTCTTGTCCTCCGCCAGTTTCTGGGCAGCAGATCTCCCAAATGGAGCCCAAAAGTGCCCGATGAAATTTCTCTAGGTTTTTCGCAAACCAAGAGAGGTCTCACCGAGCTCCTCTGGACCAGGCAGCGCCCCCTCCAGAATACTTTCGGTATGCGTACACCCACCACGTGCCAAAAGTTTGGCATAGTTCGCCACTCCCGCTAGCACCCCATAGTCCGTGCAACCGTTGATCAGACCGGGGAGCTTCGCAAGGTGACGCTTTAGCCAGGAGGCGAGGGCGTACACGCTATCTTCCTCCAGAGGAGCGGAGGTTTTGCCTCCGAGCTCGGCGATGGTGGCCCGATAGTGGCCAACGGTTGCAGCAAGGACTCCTTTGACCGAGTCCAAATGCCTCGTCGTCAGAGATAGCTGCTCCCTCACCGCTGCTGTGGATTCTTTCTCGGAGGCAAGCTCTCACCGGAGACCCTCGGTCAGCTCATTCGCCCTATGGGCCTGCTCGACGGACAAAACCTCCGCTTCCCGGGCCTTGGCGAGATCGGCCCTCAAGCCATCCTTTTCTCGCTCCTTCTCCGTTAGAGACAGGTGGAGAGCCATAAGAGAGTCCGATAGACCCCCTTTTTCACCTTCCAGGCGCTCGATTTCTGCCTTGAGCGCTTCGATCGCGACATCTCGGTCGGAGACCTCACGGGTACAGCGCTCTTCCATAACAACACCCGTGTGATACCCCTACGACCAGAGAAAAAAAAACAAAGCAATCAGCAAGGGAATCAAGAACAAGTCTAGAAGCGAGCATACACAAAAAATAATAAAAGAAGGAAAGGGGCAAAACCGTCGGAGACGCACCAGGCTCTGGTGTTCCAGGTGAACGCAGAGAAGCTGGAAGAAATCCATATCCCTCAGACGCTGTTTGAAGCGATCTGTTCAAAGAAGAATAAACAAACACGAAACAATAAGGTGAGAAAAGCAAATCTCACGTTAAACGCACCAACAGCCAAAGACCACCTCCAACGTCTCCAAGAACGGCAAGATAACACTCCTCCCAACCTGAGATACAAGTGTCGGAGGAGCCTACATAAAAAACAACAACAACAACAGCTCAGGTCAGAGGGTAGATCAGAAACAGGCCAGATGATGATCAAAATAAAAACATTTTATACTTACTCGGACTCGACGCCGTCAGCCCCGGTTGCCCCGGACTGAACCTAGCGCCCGCAGCGGCTGCTTGCTCCTCCGAGGTGAGAAGTCTAGCCATGACATCACCTGCAAAAGCAACAGATGCATAGTATTAGCACCTAGCTCAATACGCAAAGGAATGAATTGGGCGAAGACAATAAACACAAAGATGTGCACCAAACAGACTTACTCATAAAAAGCCCAGGCTGGGCAGCTTGCCACGCCCTCTGAGCAGAAGTCTCTGCCATATCGTGTGGCGAAGGCCCAAAGGGCCAAACTTCCTCAGCCAGTGGCCCGGCGGGCGAAGGACTCGAAGAAGGCTGAACCGCCGGGGCCTCCTTAGCAAGCGTGGCCTCCAACCGCCCGACGTCGGCCGCAGGCACGGGCGAAGGCGCGACAGTGGCAAGGGACGAAGGAACATGACATGGAATGGCCTCCGTGTCCTCTTCAGAGCTTGATCACAGCCTGCCAAGAACGTCGGGCATAGGCTCGACGGCGCTATCTTCCAGCTGTTCACCGACGCTCGTAGCACCATGCGAGGAGTGCACCGGGGCAACGCCGGTCTCTGGATGCCCGGCACCGCTCACAGCTCTGCTCGTCGGGCACACCAGAGCAACGGGAGAGCCGCGATCCCCTCCGCTCGCAACTCGCACATCTGCTAACGGGATGGAGGAGCTCTCAACATCTTCGCTGCCGGTGGAGGCAACGCCCGCACTGCCAGCAGAAGACAAGGCCGGCGCGATCAACGGAGCTCCGCTCTTCTTCTTCTTTTTCGCAGGCGCCTGAGAGCCGACGGCGCCCTTCCTCTTCTTAGACTCGGCCTCCGCCATAACATTCTTTGCGAAGGCCTTTTTCTTCTTCTTCTCAATCGAAGCCAGGACCTTAGCAGGAACCTCGCGCTCCCGGTAGATGATCCCGACCTCCTCGAAAACTCGATTGAGCCATGGCATGGTGCCTGCCACGGCCATCCGAGACATGTACTCACGCTCGGAAATCTTGCCAACCAACCCTATGGTAGCTTCCTCAACTTCGGAGATGAAACCGTCCTCCATCACCCCCTCCCCCAAGGACCGACCGAAGCGGGGGAACGGAATCCCGGCCTCCGGCCCGAAAACGGGAACCTTGACCTATTCCAGCCAAAAGGCTAGGTTGTTTTTGCCCAAGGGCCAGTAGTTGGAGGCCATGATCTCCTCCACCAGATCGTGGCCACCAGAGTTGCGGCACGCTACCGCAAAAGCCTGATCACAAGCCTCCCTCGTCGGAGACACCTCCTCCGTTGGATCCACGCACGTGCGTGGCGCCATCTCCTCCATCCGATAAGTCAATGGATACTCCGAGAGCTCCTCGCCATCCTCGGTTGTGCTACGGACCCCGTAGGTCTTCACGTAGAACCATTGCTCGAGCCAGCCGCGGTCCCACTTACCCTTCTGGCAAAAAGAGATCTCCAGGCGGTCCACGCCTTGGTTCCTCTTAGACATAAAAGTGCAACTACCATACTGGTAGGTCACCTCCACCTCCTTGCCATCTCGCACCTCCTTCTTCTTCGGCTGCTTCTACAGTTCATAGTTCGTGCAAAAGGTGTCCACATCCGGCTCGGCACCATAAGAGACGCATGCCCAGCAGAATTTGCTAAGCGTCAGGAAAGCAGTGGGAGTCAGATGATGGAGCTAGACATTGAAGGTCTCCAACACCCGGCGAAGGAAGGGAATGTAAGGAAGGCGGAGGCTGCAGGTGAAGAAGTCCTGAAAGACCACCGCATATCCTTCCTCTGGTTTCGGAACAGTCTGACCCAGCGGAGGGATTTTTACCCTGGAAGAAGGAAAACATGACTCCTTCAACATCTCCACAATTGCCTCCTCAGTAATAGAGGAGGGGCCGAAGTCCCAAGACTTTATCGCCATATTTCCGGAGTCCACGGCGATCAGGTCTCCGATAGACGCAGAGACACTCCCCAAATCCTCCTCTACTAGTTTTTCAATCTCCAACGCAGAGGCAGAGGCAAGCATGCACTCCTCAAAGCACGCACCCCAGCCGACTGCCCTAACGCCGAGAAGGTGGTGGTAGGGTCTAGAGAAGGTGGGCCGGCGAGTTTGGGTGGAGGCGGAAAGGAAAGCCACTGCGACAGCAACCTAAGCGTGAGACGCAAGCAGAAAGACGAAACGCGCGAGGGTAGCAAAAGGCGAAAGCGAAGAGAGCAGAGAGTGATTCCTCGAATGCAATGAAAGCGAATGAGCGGTGCGGGGGGGGGGGGGGGACCCCGCCACCAAAAGCACCCTTATATAGGCAGCGGGCAGGCGGTCCGGCTCCCGCCACATAACGGTCACCTCCGAAAGATTCGCCCGCCGCACAACGGTCACCTTCGAAAAAGTCGCAGGGAATGCAACGGACACTGACATGGCAGAAACGGTTGCGTCATAGGGCAACAGCCAGATTTGCCACCCAAAGGCTACTCTCAACGAGACCAACGGCCACGCCAGAGTGGGCTAGGGGGGAAGTAGCGGGGCCTCGCTCGAAGACACCGATGAATATGGCCTCCGCCCCCGCGGACGTCTTCGACCAAGGCGTTTTGAGCTCACGGCACGCTCCGGCGAACCATGGTCTCAAAAGGGGGGAACTGTTGTAACATGGCTTTGGCGGGTGGCGAAGGCCTCCGACAGCGAGGTGTCGCCAAGGCGTCTTCGACCGTCTTAGGGTGGAGACCCGGCGCTGACTAAAGGAACTTTCCCGGCTATGCTCGAAGGGCGCTGAATCTCCTTTTCATCGCGGACCTCCGCCAAGGCTAGGCACGCACGCCTCCGACCGCTCAGGCGGACGCCACCCCGTTTCAACTTACGAGTGTCTATGGTAATAAGGGCGGAGGCCACCCTACCTCTGAACTAATCAAACAAACGATCTTGCTTAAGTGTGCGCAGGTACTCAAGCGCAGGTGCTCGTGGTCCGTGCAAACGCACCAGCATGGCCCCTGTGCGGCCGGGCGGAGACCTACGGATGATGTCTCCGCTCGGACCGGCGGAGACTCTCCAAGGCGATGGCGTGCCCCTGAAGGCGGAGGCCAGCGTCGAGAACCATGGCCCCCGCGTGGCCGGGCGGAGACCCACGGGTGATGTCTCCGACTGTCCGGCGGAGACCCGCCGAGGCAGCGGCGCGCCCCTGGAGATGGAGGCCAGCGCCGGGGACCCAGGCCTTTGGGCCAAAGACCGAGGTATGGTGGGCCGGCTACTCATGGAAGCCCATCACTTGAAGACGGTATGGCAGGATTGCCCCGTGAACAAGAGGCTAGCGGCGGAATATTCCAGGAATGTATTGTAGCAGTTGAGGGGCATTGTAATAAATTCTGTTATGGAGTAGTTGAGTCCTACAAATAGGGAACACTTGTAACCATGCAGATCGGTGGGTGGATTATTTAATGAAACCATAGCTTTCCGTGCCATTCCCTTACTCACCACACTCCCCCCTGTCGTTCCTATCCCGAGCCTCCGCCCAAGGGCGGCGTCCGACGGGCGGAGGCCTCGGTCTCTCCCACGTTGTTTGAAACCGCCAGTTTCAACAGTCCTTAGTCATGCCCATCGGCGGGGTGCCTCATCATTATATCTTTCTTACACTCTTCGCCTGCCAGCGCAACAGCTTGGCTGACTTTGCACATGCAAACAGCCTATGCACCCGGGGAGCTATAGGGAAATACCAAACGACCTTTACAGGACCTCCTTTGGTCTTGGTACCCTCATCTGATGGCCCTTCCTTGTACCGTGGAGCTCCACACTTGGGGCACTTGTCCAAGTCATTGTATTTTTCTTCACGGTACAATATGCAATCATTGGAACATGCGTGGATTTTATCAACCTCGAGGCCGATGTGGCAGATCATTTGCTTGGCCAAGTATGTCTTTTCTGGCAACTCATTTTTTTCTGGGAGCATTTTCCTTATTATACCTAACAACTGATCGAAGCCTTTGTCGCTAAATCCGTTTCTCGATTTGAACTCTAACAGCATGATGTTGGCTTCTAGTTTGCTCATTGGACAATCCCTATACAATGGTGTTTTGCCATCTTGTCTCATTTTCTCTAGCTTTCTTAGCTATCTTTCACTAAGACATCCGGTCTCTATATTACATAGCAGCTGAGAAATGCCATCGTTATCCTCGGTGTCGTCAGCTAGCATGTTCCTAAACACATTATTAACTGTGGGCATAGGTTCCGTGTTGACACTGGGTTCCTCATCAGCATCGTCGATGGCTACGTCAGGCATGTCCACATCATCATCGTTTCCCTACAGAACATTCACACCAACCTCGCCATGCATAGTCCATATCGTATAGTTTGGCATGAACCCCCTAGTAATCAAGTGCGATCGTATAGACTCAATTTGATGAAAGTTCCTATAATTCTTGCAATCTTTGCATGGGCAAAAGACAGGGTTCCCATTCCCAGCATGGGCTTTGGCATCGGTGATAAACTGGCTGACGACATGCATGTACCGCTTGTCTGTTCGGGACAGATGCATCCACTCTCGATCCATCTCTACACAAAAAAAATTGAGACAGTAATTATAAAGAATTAATAAGAAATCAAGCTTCATGAACAACAATTGTAGATCGAAAGTATCATTTTTGGAAAACATTATTGTACACTAATTATTGGAAAATTGAAATTGGTAGCCCCAGCCCTGTAAATTGAAAAACGTAGTAAAAAACAATTATTGCACAATATTGAAGAACAACTATTCTACTCTACTTCTAAGAACTAATTATAGCATCACATACTAACAATGATGATCTTGACCACCATGGAATAATTAGCCACAAATTTAAATGTGTTCATAGACACCAACTGTTTGGATGATAGATTCACCACATTTTTTAGCCTTGCACAAATGTCCAATTGGAAAAGTGCTCTCTAGAATGGAGAAAGAACTAGAATGAGAATCAAGCAATGTATCCATCAAAACGAAGCTAATTAAGCAACTAAATCAAAGGAGTGGATGTTTGTTACTAACCTTAAAGCAAAAAGATCAAGCCATTCTTCAAAATCCAAGTTCTAGCTTCATGGTGATGAGAAGCCGCAACAATGGAGGGAAGGGCCCAAACACGCGCCTCTGTTCTCGGGATGGAAGAGAGGAGGAAGAAGAGGATGGCTGCAGTCTTTTTGTGCTGTAGGCTTATCATCGTCGGTTCTTGGCTAGAACCGACAGTGATAAAGCCCGATCACTGCCGGTTTGTGGCTTAAACCGGCAGTGATGAATGGCTGCCAAAACACTGTTGGTTCAAGCCACAAACCGGTAGTGATGTGATGCTTCACTGCCGGTTTTAACCCAGCCCCAATCATTTTTCTCATTTTCGAGCTCATAACCGGCAGTGAAGGAACATCACTGTCGGTTCTCATAAATCTGGCAGTGATGAGGCCGGCAGTGATGTCCAAATCTGGCGTAGTGTTTGTTCCGGGTAGTAACTTGGCAGCTAACTTCCAGATGTCAAACTGCAAACCTTCCTAAATTCCAGATGTCAAACTACAAACCTTCCTAAATTCCTAAGGTAGAAAGCAAAAAATTGGACTCTTGACTACATAGACAAACACATAGAATGTTCCACAAAATCTTAAGAACGTTCACCTAATTACAAAATCGTTGCTCCTTACTGCATATGTTCCACAAATTCTGAATAAAGGGTACTGCACACAGATTTAACAGATTTAATTTTCTTTGTGTTGCGTATACTACTGAACACAGTTTAATTTTCAACAAATACTAAGTGTTGATACCAAGGCCCATCTGTTATTCTAAATAGCATCACACTATGCAGAGTTGCAGACTGGTGTTGAATGATAGAGCTAACTGACATTCAGGCAATGGGAAAAATCATAGCAAGAAGCATAAATTATTTAATCACTGATTTTCTCCGCGCCGATTCTTTAATCACAGCAAGAAGCACATACATACTACAATTATAAAATCTCACAGATCTCCCTTGCTTGTATGCACATCCAGTTTGCTTGAACAACTACTAGAAAAAGAGGCACAACTTGACATTTGGGCAGCTATTTACAACTGTATACAACTCTGTTTTGCACAACAAGAATGGGGGAGAATGGGATGCACATACCTAATGGGAGCTCATCATCGGCAAAGGGCCCGATGGAGGAGGCGGCATGGAGAAGAAGGGCTGCCATGTCGCTGATCTGGCCAGAGCTCGTTGTGATGCACATACAAGGTTACAAGATGTGAACAACCTGAGCTACTAATTTCCAAATAAGGCAATCTGAATGAAAAATAAACACCAAGGAAATTTCTAAACTCTACTTATCAACTACTTCACTATTAAGTATGCTACTAACCCATTGATCAACCATGTCCAGAAAGGCATAATTTAAAACATGATAATTGTAAACCTGAGCCATATCATATTGCTTGTAGCCTTGTACCATTGCAGAGAAATACCAATGATTGCAAACTGCTTACCTGTTTGGCTTTATGTCATTGTTGACCTGATTATCCAGTTTCCAGCCCGTCTTTCTGAATAGCTTCCATCTCACTATCTCTTCACTGTCCCTATAGATGCAGAGAATGAGACTACTGTGTTGCATATAAACCATAGAATGTTCCACCAAATATGACATGAAGTGATCACAAAGGAGAAGGAATATGGAATTCATGAAAATATGTAGGTAATGCTGAATCCATGAATCTATTCTGTGATGAAAAAATAGTGGACTTAGCCACATTGATGTACTATGCCTAGTATATCATCATATTCTACGACAGACATGTTGTACCATGACTTCACAACAAACAAGTGAGCTACAGTAGACAAGCGTGAGTGTGTGGTTCTATCATGCACCAACTCATCTGCACTAGCAACCATCCTATAGAAAGCTTTGGCATATGCTGTTGGTTCAGCATCCAGTATAGGAGGATGGTGCCCTGCAAGGTCCACCAACATTTGATCCATCTAATCAACTTCATTAGTGCCCTCTCTATTTCCCACACCATCATATCCATTATGTGAAATAAGCCCCTCACCATGCTCGGTCCAAGTTTCATAGCCTTCCATAAAACCATGCCAACATAAATGCATCTCTATAGTATATCTTATATGCCTAAAGTAGTTCCAACATTGTGCACAAGGACACTTAATAGTATCATTTTTAGCTACACTAGGAATTGAAAATACACCATTCAAGAATTCATTGGTTTCATGAATCCATTCATTTGAGGGAGCTTTGCCACATTGCCAACCATTATACATCCATGTTCGGTTTGACATATTAACTAGTTCTATTTCAAATATTAATATATTAGATATCATAGCAAAGTAAGCTCAATTATTTTTGGTGCAAGGACAGACATTCCAAACTTAGACATGTGGGCACACAAATAAAATGTAGAATAACAACATCGTCATACAACAAATAAAACTAGTGAAGAAAGATGTGTACCTTGAGTCTCATAGGTATTCAACAACTCTTCACTGTCTACCTCCAATAGGAACCTTCGGTCCTTGTTTAGCCCAAAATCTTTACTGCAATACATCAGGGACATGAGATTAAAATTTCCAGTAAATTTTTTTTCATGCTATTAGTGAGGCCACTATGGCTGATATGCTGCCTATAGGTACTGAACAGGTACATGTCATGAAAATATCAATAAGAATCATAGATACTCTAAATAGACAAGGGAAACATGCTTTACTTATCCATACATTTTTACAGGAGAAACAGATAACCTGAAAACTCGATTCAGATTTGAAGCAGACAGCACCAGTGACCAAATCTTGAGGGAAGCAGACTTCAACTGAAAATTCATACAAGTGGACACTCAGATAAACTAGCATCTCAAACAAAAAATAGAATCAGTGAAAAGAGAAGTGTACCTTGACTGAAGTGTAGTGCACTAGTGGCTAGATCTGGAGGATGGAAGTGCAGGGGCAGGGGAGATCGACAAGGAGAGGAGGGTCATCGCGCCAAGACGAGCAGTGGGGGGGAAGGTCTCACGACCCTGTACAGCCGACGGAGGGCCTAGGGACGCGCCCCGGGGCACCGGCGGCCACCGGCTGGCTCCCAGCGGCTAGCACCCAACGGCTAGCGCCCAGCAGCTAGCGGAGTGGGGAGAGGGAGGGCACCGAATCGGTGGCGAAGGGTGCGCGGCGGTCGGCAGGCTGGGGAGCACAAGGGCACCAAATCGGTGGCGGCGGCCGGCGAGGAGCTTACGGAGGCATGGATCTCGAGGCTGCTGACCTGGTTACGGCGGACGGCATGGGTGTGGAGTAGCTGCGGTGGCGGGGCAGGCATGCATGCGTAGCAGTGACGGGGCGCAGCATGTGCGTGCGTGCATGAGGAGAGCCGAGCAGGCGAGTCCACGAGTGCGTGCGTGCGTGGGTGTTTGGGGGCGGCAGCCGGCGGGTTAAGGTTAGGACTTCTTCTTTTTTTATATTTTATTAATTAAAGTATTTTCTTTTCACGAGAACACGCGAACGCCAAAATGGAAACCGCGAAAGCCAAATCGGAGAGTGCGAACGTGAAATCCTAGTGGTCGCTTGAATTTTCGGTGCGTGTGTATATTTTTTCTGTGCGTTTTAAAATAACCGACAGAATAATAACATTTTTCCTATGCGTGCATATATTTTTTCTGTGCGTTTTTTAAGAACTGACAGAATAAATTGCATTTTTCAGTGAGTGTTGATTTTTCCGTATGTGTATTGTCACGCACAGAAAAATAATATAATTATTCGGTAGGTTTTTGTATTTTTCTGTTGGGATATTTTGGAACCAACAGAATAATCGTCATTTTTCTGCGCGTACCAAAAAACGCACAGAAAAAATCGTCATCCACAGGGCAATTCGAGTTTCCAGTAGTGACGGGGGTAACTTTGTAAATATATGTTCGTTACTTAAGTTATTCTGAGAGGTTCCGAATAAATATGGGACTTGCTAGCGCTCGGACGTCCATTCCGGGGTGCCAGCATCGGACGGCTACCCGCGTGTAAGGAACAACCGGGCTTTCGAGCAGCCTGCCCCCGTCGGTCGCCCCGCCCCGCACGCGCACGTGGCCCTGTCACTATGCGCCTGTGGCTGCCGCTCCTTCCCCTTGACCCCCTCCTCTCTCTCTGCATGGGTGGGACCCAGGAGCTAGGATAAACGGCTGAGGACGAGCGCCCTTCCCATCTGCTAGCCCCCAGCTCACGCCATCTGCAGGCCCTCGGTTCACCGAACCCCCATCCCTCGGTGCCCGAGCCATGCGCCCATCAGTCACCGCACCCCGTGACTCTCCGAACAACATCAAACACTTATAACATCTTGAATGCAACATACGTCTGAAACAAATAAAACATTTGGAATATACACTTGCAACATATGTGCGAAACATATGTAACATCCAGATAAAACACTTGTTGCAACATAAGACTAGAAACAGATGAAACATTTTGATCAAACGCTTGCAACATTCCGATCTACTTTTGCAACATCCATATAAAACATTTATAACATAGCATTGTAACATTTGGAACACTTGAAACATACATTTGCAACGTAGGGGAGGGGAGGCTGGGGCTGGTCAATTCTGGCCATCGGGGTGGAAGCTGGCGGCGAGCGACGGCACATGAGAACCACAACCACCGACCGCGCTTGTGGGTGCCCTTGGCTTGGCTGGGGATGACCTAAGGTGGCCTTGCATGTGCGCCCAGCGTCCATCAGCCAAGGGCAGCGGCGGCGCCCCCGTAGCGACGAGGCATTCTGTCGGTGCTAGGGTGGGGAAGAGGCCAGAGAGATACTACGCGAACTAAGGGAGGAGGCGGCTTGGTCGGCTTGGGTGGAGGAAGAAGGCAGCGGTGTGGTGCTCTGTAATTTCACGGAGACAAGGAGGAGAAATAGAGACACGATAGAATGGAAAAGGATAAGTCTAAGTGGCCACTTGAGTGGGAGGTATCGAATATATTTTCATGTGTGGTGGATACAATACATGGAGAACGTAAGACCATGTAGCGTTCGAAGGGACTCCTGGCGTCCGGACGCTCTAATCATAGCATTAACGATCAAATGTTGCCATGTTCCGTCCACCACATGTTTAAAAATATAAGCAAGCAATAATGTTTTGGATTTTGGCGTCCCCGAGAAATCGATGTTGACTTTTGAGTCATCAAGCCAGTTATCTATTTTGTGGTCTAACATAGAAGAGATCATAAAAACTATTATTACACTACAAAAATATCATTGAGGCATACCTACACACTTTCTTCTCATACGATCGAATCTTTTTTCCAAAGGGAAGGGGTAATTATATTAAAACTCGGCACAGTACGTTCTCAAATTACATATGAAAAAATCTGAAATAAAAAAGGTACAATAGTCTATCGAGATTCTTCCCTCGTCACCTTCCCTAGTGGCTTTTTTTTATGAAGACAACCTTGTTGAACACCAAAGCCAGAGTGGTGCCCTTATGCTGACTCCAATGATTACCCAAAACATTCGACATGCCGTAAGATCCAACATTCTGGAACCAGTCCAAAACGTTTCTCAATCGATGAAAGAACATCGGCAATTGTATCATTGGGTATGGCATAGGATGCAAATTCATTACCTCCAAATCTTGATTTCCACCCCAACGACAATCGACGATGAGATCGATGATCTGGAGTAATTGTCTTCGTTGGGAGTGCCCAGGATCATCCCTCCCCTTGCTGCTAATGGTCATAAATTAGCCGTCTACCGATGAAATCGACGTTTGCAACGGCGATCTCATCATGACAATCATCAAAGTAGCCATCGCAAGTAACAAGATTTCGACCGAAAATCATCTCAATTCGATGGTAGATTTATTTCAGCTAAACCTTAAGCAAATTGGATATAAAATTGCGAAAAAAGAGAGACGGGTTCCCTCTCCTTCTCACCACTGGTAGATGCACCAGAGAGGAAGAAGGAGAAGGGGCCTAGGCAGAGGCGACAGTGGCGGTGAGGGGCAAAGCCTTTCCTGTTGCCGCAGCGGCGTTTTTGCTTCATACATTCAAATCTGAACAATCAGGGTTCATAAAGTTGTTGGTTCTGGGAGCTTGAAGTCTTCAGGGGCATCAGTTTTAACATGACTTGTGTTAAGTACATGTCATGCAGATATGCCATACCAATGAGTCTGTTCTACTACGGCCTTCATGACACAACGGCGTCATACGCCACTATATTCATCAACTTAATTCCGTTGGCAACCTTCGTACTCTCGCTCGTGTTCAGGTACAACTTCTTTATCTCTATAAAAAAAGTACACCTCTTTTTATGTTGATAGTGCTTATAACAATGAAATGCTTCTCTTGTTGTGCAGCATATACAGGGATGTGTCTATGTTCGTTAGTAGTGCACATTCCCCTTGGGCCCCTCCCATCCCAAAGAAATCTTTTTACTGTTTATACTAGTCCATCAACCCGTGCTCTCGCATGGGCTAGAATTTTATTAGGAGATATAAGTATTAGGTACTATTTAATAATCCATTCATTCTAAATTATAAGACATTTTGACTTTTCGAGATATATTATTTTTATTACGTATCTAGATAGTACATCTAAATGTATAGCAAAAGCTATGTATTTAGAAAACTAAAAACGTCTTATAATTTGGAATTGAGTTAGTACTTCTGACTAATAAAGTATTAATTATATTGAATTATATGTTTTTTTATTTTCTACCATAATAGACATAATAGATACTCTGTAGTCTATATCTAGTTATCATAGACTTATTAATTACTATTTTCAAGAAATTAATCTATATATGTTTTTATCCATATTTATATTTTTCCTTTGTATGGCACCTCTATATTTTTTTGATATGGAATTACTTTAAAACCTTACCATTAATCATACGGTGGCTCTTGTTTCATCATGTATCTTATGAAGTCATGAATCTAAATTTTGTTTTTCAAATTTCATTATTATCGACTACTACAGTTTTTTTTCTCTCCTCAAGTTAAGTTGGAACTCTTGTGCTTATTTTATCTTTAATTAACTCTCCCTTTTACACTTTTAAAATAAGGATTTTAGGTCATAGAGTATGTTCTTGAGTACTACAATAGCATTAGCTATTTGAAACATGTACCATATCGCTTAAGAAAAGTTATAGCGCTTGAAGTGAGATCTTGGACAAGGTAGCCATGCTAACCTTAAGAGAATTTTAATACTTAAGCCTTATATTTGTATAGCTTGCAATGGTCTCGCACACTTTTCAAGATGATTAAATTTTTCTATCTAGGAATTATATTTGTAGTGATGGTTATACTATCAATATAGTAATGTCAAACATTTTAGTTAAAATACATAAATATATATATCTAAAGTAATAATCTATATAAATTATATGTTATGGTCACTCATATGGTTTTAAATAATTTGTTAGTATCATTAGTATATGAGTTGTTAAAAATATATTTTTTATGTGACGAAACATAACATATGTATTTTATTGCTCATGCATGTTGGCATGACGCATATATTTACTTTAATTAAATCTTACTATTAATATTGATAGTGGTGGGGTAATGTAGAAACATATCTATGCTCTATTCGTTATCTAAATAATTTTTTTAATAGGAGATGCGATAATTTAGATGCAGATTTGAGGGGGTATTTAATTTTTCTTAATGAGACGAAAATTGAGTTACGTAAATTAACTATCATAATAAGAGGACGTCCGTACTTAAATGGAAATTTAGGTGTACTTTAGATCATGTTTCTTAACGACATATGTGGGTAGTATAAATTAGAGGCATGGGTTAGTTTATATTGTTTTATGCAATAGTAGGAGTGGATAGTTATTTAGAAAACAGAATAGATCCAACAACTATTATCATTATCAATGGTGATTAGATTATATCTAATTGATGGTAAGAGGTTTCTGATTTTTATGGGAATTTAGGATCTATCTTTTGTTTTCATATCAAGTTTTGTAAGGATTAACATGCAGGCTCCAGCATTTATCTTTTTTTCGTAGTATGATATGTATTAACTTGAAATCTTGTCTTAAGATATATAAACTCTTTGATACAATCCTTTTTGTGACTTCGTAAATCTATAGTTTATCTTTTAACTTTTAATCATGTTTTTGCAATTTTTTCACATGTTAATTAGAAATTCTAGTATTATTTCTCTTTTATTTATTTTTTTATTAAGAAGAGTCTATGTCCTATTAGTATTGTTTCCCACATAAGTTGAAAATCAGCTTGCATTCCGACACTAAACATGTTGAATCTCAGGATTATATGTGTAGTATTATTTATATCTTATGTAATGCATTAAATTAAAATAATAATATCGATATGACTTAATGTTTTAGTGAAAATGTATAAACTTTTTTAAATAATAACTTATGAAATTTATTACCATGTTGTATTAATATAAGTGTTATTGCTGCGTGGTTTGCTAAGTGAACATTTTTCCATGTTTCATAAGTTGTGAAACTAAATATTTATCCAAATGTTTATATGTTTATTTTATATACATGGTGGAACATAGCATTATAGTCATTTTATTTCACATGTCTGTAATTCAGAAAAGTTTTAAGATTCACATTTTTCCTATAACATTTATCAAATATCAAAACATTTATTTTAATTTGTGTTTTCTATGCACAACCCAAAATCAGAAATTTTGGGGTGTGACAATCATCTGTCGCATCCGGTTTTAAGAATAAAACCAGGATTGCCATATGTGTTCCCAGGAAGTCCACACATACAACAACAGAATAGAGGATATCAGAAATAATGTTATATAGCGGAAACATACTTATAATTAACACTTACATCAGAGTATAGCGAAATGGTTACTCATGTTTTCTTCAGGCTCCAACTTCACAGGGACGGCTAACTGGGGCTACATATGCCAAGCACTTCAGATAGTATCCTGAGAACTCCTTCGTTGTCTTCACCAATCTTCTAAGCAACTTTTACTAGAGTCTAGGGTTGTGGGGAAATAGCAAGGGTGAGCACATGTTGTACTAAGCAAATATAACACGGGGTTCATGAGGCTCAAAAGGCTGACACGGGTTTACTGCGATTAGCTTTTAGTGACTCATAATTTTAAGCAATTAAGTAGCAACAAGTTTAACATAAGCCCCAAATAACCACATGATCAGGTAAACATGAATAATGAATAGCATAAACAGTAATCATTAATGAGCATCTTCATCATGAGTATTATTAGTGTTCATCATCTATTCCGTAAGGGTTCCACTTTGTAGAGGTTGTACACTTTCACTGTGAGTCGTGATTTACCCTTTCGCCTGAGGCAGCCAACCTCTTGATCCACTACCAAGGAAGGTCGGCAAGGTTCACTATGAAGCCTTTTAAAGGTTCACCTGTTCACCTAACAAGTTAGGGTCGCTAAGGTTTCCCCATCAATAAGCATGAACCCCCCCCCCCCTCTAAGGAGTGACTAACAAAATACAAAGAAACCAAAATGCACCCTCTTGGTAGGCCGAGATCATACAAATCAGAGCCCCTCTTGCACCATAAAGGTAACCACTAACAAGCTAGAAAATATCCTCATATTGAACTAAAGTCAGAGCCACATAGCCCTCACAGTTGTACTGTAAGTCCTGGATGATCACTTACAGATAAGTTCTTAGGGAGAGGAATCTAGAGCACCATAAAAACAGTCCAATGCTCTAGCCCCCTGGTTCCATGTTGCTAAAAAGCATCTTTTAGTGTTTATTGCAAATACCATTAGTCAAGTTACAAGATCATGGTCTTTAGTTGAGCACTAGCAAAGCTACCCAATGCAATAACCTAAAGGTATCAAGGTACAAGGTAAGAAATCCTTAGTGGTGGTCAAGGTAGACACATGCAGTATGAATTAAATGATTAAAGGTGTATAGGACAACAAGAAAGATCCCATGCTATACTTGCCTTATATTTGCTTTTCACCCAAAGCAACTTGCTTAAAGAATCTTCAAACGTCATCTTCCGTTCTTCAACTTTTGGCACTCATCGTTTGGTTCCCAGCGCTTACGTACGGTTCACTTCTACTCGTAGCAAACACCATTCACAAAGGAACATACAAATAAGCAATACAAAGACAACTAAGAACAGTATACCATTCGTGACCAAAATCTTAAAAAACAACGTTCTAAAAGAGAGGAATCATTGCTACGGTTACAAGAATGCCGAAACGAAGCTATGATTGAAAAGGAACAACTACCGGAAGATTTGCATCACAAGAGTAAAGGCTACATGCTTGTTTTATTTTAAGTACAAACCATGTGAAGGATATTAATTTAGTCAATTTACATTTTAATTGAAGAGCCGAGTTTCTAATCATATTTTATTTCCAAATATGTCTCATATCATTTAAGTCATTTAAACGTTACTTTGCAAAAGAAATAAACTTGTGAGAGCATCTATTCGTGTTTATATAATCGGGTTCAAACTAAGCACGTTATATTTATTTAATGAAACATAGTGAAGTTGGTATTAATCAAATCAACATTTATTTGTAAAAGAATGATGTATAGAACCTATATTAATTTTAATTAGAAACTACTTGCATAAACATTAATCATATTAACTTTTATAAAATTCACAAACATGTTACATGGTAAACATCGTAACAAACACGCGTAAAATTGAGACTAACGCAAAAAGAAACGACTTAAACAGAGCTTAAAAAAGAAAATCGGCAGAGGATTGAAAGTTCAAAGATCTACTGTGGAAAGGATGCCTAGACTCAATGATCAGTCCATGCAGGTAAGGGCTTATGTGCATTGTCCTGATTCTAAAATCTAGGAGTGAACAGAGAAAGATGGATTCCTGTGCAAGGGTGAGGTAAGTATAATATCAGCCATATATTTGATACTCCATATATTGCAAGAGACTACAGGTGTGGATGGCTTGTTAATCATGGACGTTCTGCTCTTCAAGCTAGCTCGGCAAGACTACACTAGTCCGCTTGCACATGCTGCAAAAGCATACATGATGATGGTTCTATCTTTTGCTTGCATGCGGGTGCTAGATGGCTTGGAAATCTAGACGCAGTAGCAAGGCATGCCCAGCAAGAGATCGAAGCCACGTGCTAGTGCAGGAACAGGGAGACGACGGGGCGGTTGGCAAATAAAAAGCTACCGATACTGACAATGCTTCAATGGCAGCATGTAAAAACGTTCAGGAGAGGGGAGTATGCAAAGGATCTCACCGGTGACGGAGAAGAGCAGAGCGGCTCCAGGTGCTTTGGTTCATTTAATTTCCACGTCCGACGATGATCTAGGCCTCCAGGATCGGCTTCGACGGTGCTTGGCTCGGTGTGTTTGTGGGGCTGCTTCGAAGCTTGGGATGGGAAGGCACGGCCGCGGGCACCTCATATTTATGGCCAGGAGCAGCTTGGGGCGCAAGGGAGGAGGCATGGGTGGCGCGAAGTCGGCGGCGGCGGTCGTGCATCGTGATGGATTGGTTTGTTTCCATAGGTTTGGAAAAGGATACGATGGGTTGAATATGCTATTCATAGACATGCACACGGTAAACGGCAAAGATGGATATTGAGTCCAGGAGTCCTTGCGCGTGCGGTGTATAGTTTAGGAGGAAATATAGTCGGGTTCCTCTTTGGTAGCAACAGAACAAAGCTAGCATCAGGCTGACGTCTATCTGCTATAAGAATAAAGCATATTGCCTAGTTGCTTGCATCTTCATATTGTGCCACCACGTCAAAGCAAAAGGTGCGAGGAATCCAGTATCAGCAGGAGACCGATTTGAGAAAGAGCCAAAGGATTTTCAGATCAGATAGTTTAGGATTAGAATTAATTATTTCTGAAATAATTTGTTGTAAAAAAACCCCAGAAAAAGTCAAAAAATTTCACGAGAAGTTTGTAGAGATATGTTGATGGACACTTAACACAAATGAGTGATTTTCAGCGGAAGAAAATGATCTTGGGAAACTCCAAACGAAAAGATTAGGGTCGAGAAAGTAAGAATTTGATTATTATAGAAAAAGACAGAGACGAGCCAGAGACAGATAAACGACTTACTAAACGTATTTTGAAGACTTTGCTCACTCTCAACACACAAAGAAACAATAAGCAAACATCACATCAAGCAATATCCCATCAAATTAATTCAGAAAAGTTTGAAGATTCACATTGTTCCTATAACTAATTGACGCTAACTTAAACTAACCTTGAAAAATTTTATCAAATATCAAAACATTTATTTTAATTTGTGTTTTCTATGCACAACCCAAATGCAGAAATTTTGGGGTGTGACAGTTATGTAAATTAACTATCATAATAAGAGGATGTCCGTACTTAAATGGAAATTTAGGTGTACTTTAGATCATGTTTCTTAACGACATATGTGGGTAGTATAAATTAGAGGCATGGGTTAGTTTATATTGTTTTATGCAATAGTAGGAGTGGATAATTATTTAGAAAATAGAATAGATCCAACAACTATTATCGTTATCAATGGTGATTAGGTTATATCTAATTGATGGTAAGAGGTTTCTGATTTTTATGAGAATTTAGGATCTATCTTTTGTTTTCATATCAAGTTTTGTAAGGATTAACATGCAGGCTCCAGCATTTATCTTTTTTTCTTAGTATGATATGTATTAAGTTGAAATCTTGTCTTAAGATATATAAACTCTTTGATACAATCCTTTTTGTGACTTCATAAATCTATAGTTTATCTTTTAACTTTTACACATGTTTTTGCAATTTTTTCACATGTTAATTAGAAATTCTAGTATTATTTCTCTTTTATTTATTGTTTTATTAAGAAGAGTCTCTGTCCTATTAGTATTGTTTCCCACATAAGTTGAAAATCAGCTTGGATTCCGACACTAAACATGTTGAATTTGTTATATCTCGGGATTATGTGTAGTATTATTTATATCTTATGGAATGCATAAAATTAAATTAATAATATCGATATGACTTAATGTTTTAGTGAAAATGTATAAACTTATTTAAATAGTAACTTATGAAATTTCTTATCATGTTGCATTAATATAAGTGTTATTGCTACGTGGTTTGCTAAGTGAACATTTTTTCCATGTTTCATAAGTTGTGAAAGTAAATATTTATCCAAATGTTTATATGTTTATTTTATATGCATGGTGGAACATAGCATTATAGTTATTTTATTTCACAAGTCTGTAATTTAGAAATATACATATGTATCGTAGTTTATGAATATTGATTTTTTTTGTAATATAGTAGTACTACTATTTATGTGTAGATTTCAGAGATTTTTTTGTTTATTTTTCATGATGGAAGATGTGGATAATTTAGATGCAAATTTAGGAAGTTATTTTGAATTATGTTTCGTAGCTTCAGACGTGGGTAATTTATATACAAATATAGAGGTTTATTTTGAATTATCTTTTTAAATGCTGAGGTGGGTAATTTACATGCAAAATTAGGGGGTTACTTTATGTTTTTTTTATCATGGCAGTGGTGGGTATTTTCTTAATAAACTACAATAGATCCAATGGCTATTATCGGTGATGATGATTAGACTCTATCAAATCAAATGTCAGATGTTTCTAATCATTGTGAGAATTTCTTAATGAGAATTGAGGTGATGCCTGCATTAGGGCCTCTAATTAGTTATAGTATTTTTCTAGCTCATCTGGTCAGAATTGACGTGATGCCTCCGATTAGTAATAGTATGATAAGATATTGTAGTTTTGTACATCTTTAATTCCTGATAGCAATGCATGCTCACAATGCGTTATTCAATTCTTGCATTAGGATGGAGGCACTGCGAATCATGAGCATGTCAGGATCGCTTAAGATTGTTGGAGCTGTGGTGTCCATCGGGGGCACAATGATCATCAGCATATACAGGGGAAAGATTCTGCATCTATGGAGCCCTATTCTTCGCCCTCGCAATGAAGAGCATGTGGATGCTGCAAGCCATCATCAGCTACGTGGAACAATCTTGTTGGCAGGCAGCACCTTAATGTTTGCTTGCTGGTACCTAATTCAGGTAACGATGTGCTTTGATGCCCATGATTGCTACCATGTTTAATTTTGAAGTCATTTTAATTAGCTCATAATGTATTTTTTAATCATAATGTTTTTTTTTTCTATTTTCATATGTGGTTGCAGTCAAAGGTTCTCAAGGTATTCCGTACAAATATTGGTCATCCATGGCTACGTGCTTGGTTGGAGGGCTTCAGACAGCACTTGCTGGAGTCATATTTAGGAGGGACAAGAATGCCTGGAAGATAGGATGGGATATAAACCTTCTGACCATCGTTTACTCAGTAATTTATCAACACATTTTTTCAATAAGCACTCATGATGATTTTTCTTTCAAACAAGGGTCCCTTTAGGTGACCAGTTGTCATTTTTTAGATGACTGGCAACCCTAACTAAGCTAATTAAACTAGTGACCAGTCATGATCCATACTCAATCGATTGTATACGGGAGATAACATTGCAACATATTGGGTGCAGGGGGCACTTGCAACGGCAGCAAAATATCATACCCTCCAATGTTCATGCCATTGTCCCTGGTGTTCACTGTTGTGCTAGGCTCTATCTTCATCGGTGACGACATCACCGTTGGAAGGTCAGTTCTGTGTTTTTTTAATGTTTTGTACCTTTCCCCTTATCCATGCTCTGTTCTCTTGTTTTAGTAACAACAAAAAAAAGATGCAGTACATATATAACAACGCTATCTACTGAAACACTAAAAAAAGATTTGTAGCAACGTCCTCTTTTTTTTTTAGGGCAGCTCTATATAGAGCCGCCTCTACAAATGATGCCCAAACAAGGCACTCCTACAAATCCATTTTGTAGGAGCTGCTGGTGTTATCAGCCGCTCCTATAAATGTCTTTATTTGTAGGCGCGGTTCTATATCCAGCCGCACCTATAAATAGATGTCGAATAGTAAAAGTTAAGCACTAAAATTTAAATTTTTCAAACGACCTC
Organism: Miscanthus floridulus; assembly: GCF_019320115.1. Lineage (NCBI taxonomy): Eukaryota > Viridiplantae > Streptophyta > Magnoliopsida > Poales > Poaceae > Miscanthus > Miscanthus floridulus. Next base: position 22,609 of record NW_027096579.1, on the reverse strand, counting down.
GAATGGAGAAAGACCAAAATAAAAGTTGCAGATCTCGAAAATTCATTAGAAATCATTTACTGCTTTAAAATATTGTTTGAAATTCAATTTTAAAATTGTTGAAGAACACTGATTTCCCTTTTTAATATCTGGCTAAAACTTATAACTAGTCTTTCTCCCTCGTACTAACTTAAATTTGATGATTTTTTCCTAAAATTTTCTAAAATCATGCTCTATCAAATTATTGTGTTCAGCTATTATTTTGACCACCTTTTCATGTGATTGTGTTTTATCTATTTGAATTTTAAATTTAAAAAAAATAACAACTTCAAACGTTATTTTGAAACAGTAAATGATTTCAGCTGAAAAAGTCATGAACATAAAAGTTGTAGAACTCATCAAGATCTACAACTTTTATTGTGGTCATTTTTTCATCCAACAAAGTGGTAGTAACATTGTTCACAAAATTTACATCTCTCTTATCGTTCCATAAACTATAAGAGGGATATGTAAAATTTGTGAACAATGTTACTACCACTATGTTGGATGATCAAATGACCAAAATAAAAGTTGTAGATCTCAAAAAGTTATAGAACCTTGTAGTTGGCAACTTTTTTATTTGAATTCATTTTGTCATGGAAAACTACATTTGAATTTCTTAAATTTAAATTTCAAAATTTTCAAACAACCTCGGATGGAGAAACAACCAAAATAAAAGTTGTAGATCCCAAAAAGTTATACAACTTTGTAGTTGACAACTTTTTGATTTGAAATCATCTTATCAAGGAAAACTACGTTTGAATTTCTAAAATTTTGAAATTTGATTTTTTTAAATGACCTCGGATGGATAAACATCAAAAACAAAAGTTGTATATCTCAAAAAGTTATGAAACTTTGTAGTTGACAACTTTTTCATTTGAGATAATCTTATCATGAAAAACTACGTTTGAAGTTCTCAAATTTGAAATTCAAATTTTGCAAACGACCTCGGATGGAGAAACTACCAAAATAAAAGTTGTAGATCTTGAAAAGTTATAAAACTTTGTAGTTGACAACTTTTTCATTTGAGTTCGTTTAGGGCCTCAAACAGTTAATTTATGTTCGGTTTGGTATAACATGTGGGGAATCAAAATCCACTATAGACACAAGTGAGTGTGAGGTGCAGTGGTAGAGGAGGGTATGCGCGAGGAGGAGGTTGCAGGTTTGAACCATGTTCTCCCTGGAATAAAAAAATTTGCTATTTTTTTACCTGGATTCGTGAATTTTTGGCGCGTTGTAGAATATTATTCTACACCACAAGCCAAAACTGACCAGAAAAAAAACTAAGTATTACTGAACCGCGTTCAGTATCAGTCGGTACTACACACCTAGTACCTCGAAAATACTGAGTAATACTGAAATACGACTACTAAACAGTACTGAATTGTGTTCAGTATAACAGTTTGGTGTAGAATAGTATTATACACCTAGGGTGTAGAATAGCATCCGCCCCTATAAATCATCAACCGCCCCTACAAATCGATGATTTGTTGCCATGGGATGGTAGGGGCGGCTGGCAAAACCGCCCCTACAAATCCCCTTGAGCAGCTCATACAAATCTACTGTGTAGTAATGAAATTTGTTAGTCTTAAAATGATCTAAGAGCTAATTAGCAGAATGAGTCATTTTTTATGACATTGTGTCGCAATTGATCTATCTATCTTATGAATGTGCAGCCTCATCGGGACGGTTCTGGTGATTGTTGGGACCTACATCTTCCTTTGGGCCAAAGCAAATGAGCGACTTGAAAAGTGAATATGTCCGAGAGCACATGTTTAGTTCAAAGATTTCCATGGCTCGGGGCGGTAATACAAATGGAGACCAACTTAGTAATATATAAACATCAAAACATAAATTAACATATGCTATATAAAGAAAATGGCTCATACATTAAAATACATAAAAAACAATGTCCATCACAAACATTTTGTAGCTTAAAGTAAAGAATCATGTCAAGGTTATCTTGTCTGCTGTTGTGTAGAATATATACAAGTGACAACAATTTATTTCCAGGATCCATGTTTTGGTATAACTATGTGCTTTATAATGTATAATGTTTTTCCCTTGTTCATTAGTCATGAGCTATGTTATGTTTTTAGTCTTTTACTAAAGTCTACAGAAATTGCAGATTTTATCTACAAAAATTGCAAGGATCTAAAACTGTAATTTTAGTATAAAATATATGCAATAACCATTGCCTGAAAGAAAAAACTAAAATTCTGGCGTCTAAAATTTAGCAAATCCCATTGTTTTTGTGGGCAAAAACTGTGTGGTGGATACTATATTGTTGTATGAGAAGTGCATGTGTATGTGCTGCTTGCCAAACACAAAGAGGTTGTATTGTTGTATGAGAAGTGCATGTGTATGTGCTGCTTGCCAAACCAAGAGGTTTTAATTATGTGCTTGTACAATACTGTACGTAATATATTTGTTTGTTGTCAATATAGTTGAACATGTGACTCATATAATCTTTGTACTAATCGGGGTGGTTGTTGAGTGTCGTATGAGATTAGGAAAAAATTAAACTGCTTGTTTTTAACTATTTTTTAATTATTGAATATTAGCTTTATCATTGTTCATTAAGATTAGAGAAAAAAGTGGGAGTGTTACAAATGGCGCGCGGCTCCATACACTCGTCCGGCGGCCTCGTCGAGCCGTGCACTGCTCGTACGATGCCGGACTGGACCGCCGGCCGGAGATATGTTGTTGGAGAGCATATATAATATAGCAGATCGAGCCGGCCAGTCAGCGGACCTCATTGTGTGTCGAGCAAGAAAAGATCAACAGCGAGCGATCGATGGACGAAGAGGCAGGCGGCGTTAGCGCGGCGGCTGACGTGAATGTGATGAAGGCGGCGCCGCTGCCACCGCCGGCGGACGACGACGAGGAGATGGCGGCGTGGAAGGCGCCGGCCGCGATGCTGCTGGTGCAGCTGTTCAACACGGGCATGGTGCTGCTGTCCAAGGTGGCCATCGGCGGCGGCATGTTCGTCTTCGCGCTCCTCACCTACCGCAGCCTCTTCGGCGCCGCCTTCATCCTCCCCATCGCGCTCCTCCGAGAGAGGTACGGTGCGTGCGTGCGTGCGTGACTTCCGCGTCTCTCCGGCAGAGGTTGGTCGTCCATTGTCATCATCCCCTGCCGATGCGACGTACTCCTGTATAGAGAGAGCTACTCCGATCATGCTGCACAAATTAAACTAGACGCATTTTTCGTTTTTTATATACATTATAGATTGATTCTGATCTTGGTTCAAAAGAAAAGGAAAACAAAGCCTTGGAATGTGGCTCCTTCAAAAAGTGAGATTTGTTGCTTTCTATATATCGCCTGCATGCACAAGTACAAGAGAAATTCTTAAAATAAATTAGAGCTAGTCAAAGTTCAAGTCACGACGATCTCCGTGCAACTCTAATAATAATGTGTGACGATCTCCGTGCGGCAAAAACAACATATGGCAATCGCAGTGGTGGTAACATGGGAGATGAAATAGGCGAGGAAGATGACAGACACACTAATGGCCGGGCTTGTTTGTATGTACTCTTATTCACCTCAATCCGTGGATTGAGGTGTAAGTTAATTTCATTTTCACCCTCTAATCCACTTTAACACATACGGATTGAGATGAATATGAGTGTAGCCAAACATGTCCCGACGCTGTCTGGCCAAAACCCTACTATAGGTGACTATAAACATCATCCCTCACAATTTTAGGTACTTTCGCTGGTGCCTTTTTTCTGTCATGGAAAGATCTATCTATCTGTGGTAGTGATGTAGAGCAGCATTGGATGTTAAAGTATGTAAGATCTCTTGTTTGGATGCCCATATATCCACCTCAACCCATGTGTGTTGAAGTGGTTTGCTGTGAAATTTAATCTAAATTCCACACTAAACCTCTACAACACACGTGGATTCAGGGAGAGCATCCAAACAAAGCCTAATCTGGAATCTAAGGCCCTGTTTCGAACTTGGGAGAAATCTTTTCTGTTTTCCATTGCAA
>NW_027096579.1:0-11123 GCF_019320115.1 Miscanthus floridulus | reverse complement strand
GTAACTTATATTTATATACAGATTCCAGATGTCAGAGCTCCAAAGAATACAAGACACCAGTGTTGGCTTCATTGATCCTTATATCGTATTCAAAACCGGTATTATTGTCAAGGAGCGATGGGTATCTGAAGCACAAGAGAATATCATGATGTTCTTCGTGAAGCAGCACGACAAGACAACAATACTTTTCCCGTACAACTTTGAGTAAGTGTTAATAATAATGTAGTCTACACATTTTATATAATATCAATACAACTTATATGCATGTACGTGTGTGTATAAACCAATGCAGTTTTCACTGGATACTCATTGTCATTGAGTTAAACTCAAGTCGGTTACTAATCTTTGACTCGTTGAGAAAAGAACGGGCACTATACCAAGATATGATAGACATTATCCAGGGGTAATTTCGATCTCTCGCGCACAACTATTATTGAATAGACTTTGCCATAATTTATTAACGATCGTACATTATTGGTCGCACAGGGTTTGGAAAGAGTTTATTCGGCAACATCGTAAGGATTGCAAGGCACCACTTAATGTAGTTGAAATACCAGTAAGTTGTACTATATACACTTCCCCACGTGTTTAATTACTATATCGTACTTCAATTTACGTGTGAGATGATGAGAATAATCTTCTTCTCGTACAGTGGTGTTTGCGGCAGGAACCAGGTAATAACTTGTGTGGATACTACGTTTGTGAATTTATCACTGCGCACATAAGAAGAACTCCTGAAGATGTCCTCAGAGTACGTATATATCAATTTTTATTTATTTTTAAATGAATATATATACATATATGTGTATTAATACTTTTCCTTTTATTTCAAATGCAAGACTGAATGGTTGAAACGAAGGGTCATGCAAAAAGACCATCTGAAAGCAGTTCAAGAGTCAATAGCAGGATATCTTCTAGAAAAAGTGCTAAATCCCAACGGTGAGTTCTACTTTGATCTTAAGGAATAAATGATGTAAATTAAATGTTTATTGATATCGTTATTTTCGAGAACAAGATTATGAAAGTGTTGTATATATACATATATATATATATATATATATATATCTATAATATATATAGTTTCATACTTTATTCGAATATAATAATGCTCAAGATGAGAATTAGATGTAATTATACGCATGCGTGTATTTATATTAGCAGCGTAGAATACGTACATAAAAACATATTATATATTAAACAAATACGTGTAACTGAACTGAAAACAAATTAAACAAAAAAAAAGAAAAAGAAAAGGAACCTTTAGTCCCGGTTGGGGTTACCAACCGGGACTAAAGGGTGAACCGTTAGTCCCGGTTGGTGTTACCAACCGGGACTAAAGGATGCGCTAGGTTCGCTCGGCTGGAGGGCCTTTAGTCCCGGTTGGTGTTACCAACCAGGACTAAAGGTCCCTCTTTAGTCCCGGCTCGATGACCCGGGACTGAAGGTTCCACCTTTAGTCCCGGGATCGTTGTCCCGGCGCGGTAACCGGGACTAAAGGCTGTTACCGCTCGGGACAACAAGTCCATTCTGTAGTAGTGTCTAGAGGCGTGGGGTGAGAAGGCAGCCGATTAGTCCTGTGCTGTCTTTGACAGAGGACCAGACCAATCCGTGGAGTGCGTAGTCTGTGTAGTTTGTTCCCAACGACTAGTTTCTTGGTGTGCTTTATATATACTTGTGTGGTCAGCTATTTTAATCTTCTTGGCACCCTTGGTTGATACTAGACCACTCATGGAGCTTGTGCAAACACTCCAACTCACTTGCTAACTTAGTGATCGCATTTGTTTGAGATTTGGAACCTCTAGTGCATTGCATTTGGTGGCACTAGTTAGTCTTTGAGATAAGGAATTGCCTTTTACTCTTGGTGATTGTTGTCGCTTAGCCGGCTTGGGGCCTGTGGAGGATCGGTGAGGGGCTCTTGGTGATTGTTGTCGCCCTTGATCATTGGCTATTGTGAGGAGCTTTATGCTCACCTCGTGGAGTTTCACAAATGTGTAACTCTAGTGAAATCAACCGAGATTTGGAGAGGTTCTTGGTGATCTACCGGCTTCTTAGTGAAGCGGTGATCTATGGATCCACCTCAACGGGGATGTAGGTTGCCGGCAAGCAACCAAACATCGGGAAAAAATTATTGTGTCACTTTCCCTCATTGGTTTGCACTCTCAACACTTGCAATTTACATTTCATATTTTGTGCTTGTGTTGTTACTCATTAGCTCTAGCTCTCTAGTTTGTTTAGTAGCTAGTTCTCTTGTTAGTTGTGTAGTTTAATTGCTCTTGTAGCTAGCTCTTTAGTTGTTTTTAGAGGCTCTAGTTGTTTGTGTGTTTGAACGCTTTCTAGTTTAATTAACAACTAGAATTATTTAGGGGCTTGTGTTGCTTTGATTAGGCTAGGTAAATTAGGGGCTAATAGGATTGTCTTTTGTGCTAACCAACTTTGCCTAGACTTTGTGTGTAAAATTTTTAATAAGCTATTCACCCTCTTTAGCCATTCATATGTCCTCGCAGTTGCATGACCCTCGCGTTCGTGTTGTTCGTGTTGTATCAATATGATCCAAAATATTTCATGCCATTGCCATGCCATGCCACGGCCTACCCTTAAATGGTTCGGCTGAAGTCATCCAACCTTTAATAACTCAGTTCGCAACTCCATATACTTCATTTACACGCTTAACTAAATTGTTTTAGAAGCATAACCGACTAATCCATTACAATCTTATATATGTGATGCTATTATTTGCAAGAAGGAATCTTATAATCACGTCAAGTTTAGCGCAAAGAGACGAATGACGCTGAAGTCACCCGTCATTCTCCTACCATAAATATAAGGACGGTCTCTTTCAGCCATGCCGTGTCCGTGTACGTGTCCATCATCATCTACCGTGCGTGGAATAATATCCTGCCTGACCTGCTTTCTTGGAGTGCCGAATCGCAGGCATCATTTTAGACAGGCGTACGCGTACCATCATCTCTGGTGAAAGCGTGCGTGAGGCACCGCGCACCGTTCATTTGACATCCTGATCGAGCTCCTTCACTTCACATCCATCCAACACGACCAAAAAGACTGTTGCCTGATTGCATCTCGGTCCGTGCCCAGGGATCGATGCTCTACTACTCTTTACGAAGGATATGCTATGGAATGACCCAGCCATGATGAGCCTACAGCATCAAAGCCGTGGAAAAACAAAACAAGCTTTTCGCACTCTGCCACTTGCACCGCTGCATATGCATGATTGCGCTTGTTTATGCATATTGTTGAGGGAATAAACGATTTGGGGAACCAGGAACTTGTTTTTATCCTTTTCTTAGTCATGGTGTGCTGATGCTAAAGATGGCAACGGGCAAAAAAATATCCGCGTATCCGCGGGCACCTGACCCGGGGGCGCGGATACGGGCGCGAACCTATGCCCGCGGGCACGGGCGCGGGCATAGAGTTGTGTCCAGTGGGCAAAGGTAAATGGGTAAAAAAAGAGCATGCCCATATCCGCAAACCCACGAAACCCGCACAGACATGTGGAGCCACTGCGTAAGAGCTATATAACCTTCAGATTCTAGGGTTTCAGTTCACTCATCCGTCATCCCCCATCGGCGTCTGGCCTCCCCATCGGCGTCGGCGCGTCGCACCTCCCCAGATCCGGTGGTTTCCCGGTTTCCCCTCTCCCCCACGCTCTCTCTTCCTCTCCACCACGGAGGGCTCCCTCTCCCTTCCTCCCCCTCCCACGGTATGACTCCACTGTGGGGGTATTAACCCCTATACCCTTACGCCTAGGCTTGGGCCGGCCCGGATCAGTGGGTCCGGTCCACCAAAAGACGACGCGCGGCCCAGCCAACCTGATCGGAGTCCCGCGCAAGGAGTCAAGACGGATTTGGCGATCAAGCAAGATCCTGGTCGGTTAGAATAGGAATCCTTATCCGGCCACATATGGCAATTGTAACTGGCCAGGATTAGTTTCCAGATCTGTAAACCTGCCCCCAGACTATATAAGGCGGGCAGGGGACCCCTCTAAAAAACATCTCTCATTGACATACAGCAATACAAATCGGACACAGGATGTAGGTATTACGCCTTCTTGGCGGCCGAACCTGGATAAAACCTCGTGTCTGTCTTGCGTCACCGTCTTGTTTGTGGCTTGCGCATCTGTCTGCCGACAATCTACTACCTTGGGTATACCCCTAGGTAGACTGCCGACCATATTTCGTCGACAGTGGCGCGCCAGGTAGGGGGTGTGCGTACTGCTCTCCAAGCAAACAAGATGGTCATCATCTCTGGCTCCATGGCTACGCCGAACGGCCTCACGTTCACCGTTGGCCAGATCACCTGGACCACCGGCTCTGACGACTTCATCGCCATGAACCCGGAGGAGGCATGGATTCAGTCTGCACCGACCACTGCTTCACTTGCATCGGCTACGGCTCCGACCACGGCAGAGACGACTCCAACCACGGTGGATGCGGCTCCGACCACGACGGATATGGCTCCGACCACGATGGATCTAGCTCCAACCACGGTACATCTGGCTCCGACCACGCCTGCATCATCTTCATCCACGCCGACAACTCGTCGTCCATTTCCCTGCTACAAAGGGAAGCAGATCGACAACACCGACCTGCTCGACTCCATCGATCGGGTCGGCACCAAACTCGCTGAAACCCTAGCTCTGGTAAGTACGATTCAAAGTCAACCTAATGAGCAGGTAACCGCTCCCCACAACAGATCTACCCGACCAGCTTGGACCAGTCGTCCTGCACGACTTGGTACAGATCTCGTGGTCATATCTACTCCTGAAGAGCGCTCCGCTCGTCGCCGGCCAGCCTCCACGATGGGTCTCCGGCTCTCCGAGTACGAAGCCTCGACGGAGAACCACCAGGTCCAGCCCTACGGCCTGCGAAACGCTGCCTCCAGCTACGCGCATAACCTACAACGCCGCTTGGATCTGTGTTTTGTGCACCGACCTCGGCCGAAGCCACACAACTTCATCAACATGATCCGGATTGAAGATTATCAAGAAGGATCCATCCACATAGTCCAAGAGGGCGACTCTAGCTCCTCGTCTTTCATCGCATCTAATGCATCTGTCCACACCGAGCTTCAGCATCACGAAGATGAAGGCGTCAAGTACGATCTGGATATCCCAGACCACGCCCTGGGGTACTCACAATTCCCGTCTTTCCCGCCGAGACGAGAGGATTTGATCCATGTTGTCAGCAATGACGAACCGCCAGCAGTTGGCGAAACAGAACAAGAAAGGACTGCACGCGAAGCATGCAATATTGACCAGTTTAATTGCCAACAAATCGAAGCCGAAGCAGACCAGGAGGCACGATGCATAAGGGTCCAGCCACGTGACCTCAACGATGCTTTTGACAGGGTGGGGGACAAGCAGGTCTTCAGGACTCCAAGCGCCAACGTAGCCGTCGCCATGGCGACAATGCAACGGCTACCGGCTGCTATGGCCCAGACTGCAGAGATTGTAAACCAAGCCTGGGCTCCATCCGTCTCAGTCAAGTCAAGCCATAGCCGCCAGCACCCAAGTCGCTCACAGCCACTCAACCAACGTGGCTCGCGCAACAACGACCCATCGGACAACCGTCAAGGCGGAAACGGTGGCCATGATGGTGGCCAGGATGACAACCGCCGTCGGGACGACAACCACCGCGATGTCCGGGACGATAACCGCTGAGACAACCGCGACAATTGTCGCGATAACCACGGTCGCAGGGCTAATCTAGATGGCAATCAAGATCGTCGCGATGGCAATAACGATCTCCGCCATTACCTCGGTGGATGCGATCTCCGCACTCGCATCAACCAGAGAGCCGATGATCGAGCATCCCATGAAAGTTATCGCCGTATGGAATATGACACTGCCCACGGCCCGCCAGGTTTGAAGCAGTTTACTCCACACCTTCGCCAAGTCATATGGCCCAAGAATTTCAAGCTTGAAAAACTTCAGAAGTACGACGACAAGGAAAACCCCGAATTATGGGTCATGCTCTACGAGACTACGTGCAGATTAGCCATGGCTGACGAGCACGTCATGTCTAACTATTTCCCAGTCGCTGTTGGCCATGCTGGTCACCAATGGCTGGTCAGCTTACCGGTGAACTACTTTGACTCTTGGCAGGAGCTCAAGCAAGCCTTCATCGACAACTTCATTACTACTTGTGAACAACTAGGCAACAAATACGATCTGCAACGGATTCGAGATCGAAAAGATGAGCCACTGCGCGAGTACGTCCGGCGTTTCTCGGAGATGCGCATCAAGGTCCCATCAATCTCTGACAACGAGGCAATCGAGGCTTTCATCACTGGCCTCCGCTTCCACGACGCCCTAAGGGACAAGCTCCTCCGCAAGAGACCTGAATCGGTCATAGCGCTCCTGGCCACCGCTAAGAAATATGCGGACGCCGACGACGCTAAAAAGATAATTATTGAAGAAGCAGCAAGGGTTCCACGCTCCGACCACCCCCCCCACCGCGACGACTACCACGGCAACCGTGGTCGGAACGACAATTTTGACCGCCGCAACCAGCGCAACGACTCCCGTGACCACCGTGACCAACGTAATTAGCGGCGTAACCGCCGTGATGATTACAGGAGCAAGCATGCTCGGGAAGACGACGGTGAGGTCAACACCGTTAAAAAGGGTGGCAGACGTCGTAACTACGAAGACGACTATGCCAAAGCATTGAAAGGGCCCTGCCAGCTCCATCCTAAGTCAAACCATACCATGGAGAATTGCCGCGTTCTCAAGTCTATCTACACGCATCAACAGGCTTCGGATACATCCGACAAGCCTAATGACGTAGGGGAACAGCGCAACGGGGATAACGACGACGACGATGCAGACCCTCGTCCCAAGTACGTCAAGCCAACCGATCACGTACACACCATGATCGGAGGCAAAGTGTCCATCGAGACCAAACGAGAACGCAAGCTGCTCGCCCGCGCTTGCTTGAACGTGGCCAACACCGACAACCTCCTCATCGATCCGCGGCTCCCTCCATGGTCTCACTGTGAAATCTCCTTCAGCAGAAAGGACCAATGGGCCGCAATACCTGAGCTAGGGTGTTTTCCCCTGGTCCTCGATCCTTGTATCAACAAGGTTCAGTTTGATAGAGTACTGATCGACGACGGCAGCTCCATCGATATACTGTTCAAGAACAGTCTGCTCGCCCTGAAGATAGCTCAGGCAGACCTCAAGCCGTACGAGGCACAATTCTGTGGTGTTCTGCCCGGACAGAGCTCTACACCTCTCGGGCAGATCACGTTACCTGTGCAGTTTGGGACCCCAGACCACTTCCGCACCGACTACGTCAACTTCGTGGTCACTGACTTCGACGGCACCTACCATGCTATTCTTGGTTGACCGTCGCTCACCAAGTTCATGGCCATACCTCATTATAGGTATCTGGTGCTCAAGATGCCTACCGAGAAAGGAGTTCAAACCCTCTGAGGCAACATGTACATAGCTTATACCTGCGAAGACGATAGTTTCAAAATAGCAGAGGCTCACGACCTCTCTATTCGCATGGCCGAGACCATGATCGACGCCAAGAAAACCTCGACCGACCACCTAGAGATCCTGGAGCTCGAGGCTCCATGTAAGAACATCAAGTCCAAGGAGCACAAGGTGATCCAGCTGGTCGACGGTGATCCCAGCAAAACGGCCCTTATCGGGGCCAACCTAGATCCCAAATAGAAAGACGCGCTCGTTAGGTTCTTAAGGAGCAACATGGATGTGTTCGCATGGAAACCTGCTGACATGCCTGGTGTACCTCGGAACTTGATCGAGCACTCCTTGAATGTCAACGGCAAGGCCAAACCTATCAAGCAGAAGCTACGACGGTTCGCTTGCGACAAAAAGGAGGCGATTAGGATAGAAGTTACACGGCTTTTGGTAGCCGGATTCATCAAAGAAGTGTATCATCCGGAGTGGTTAGCCAATCCGGTTCTTGTACGCAAAAAGAATAATGAATGGAGAATGTGTGTTGATTACACTATCTCAACAAACACTGCCCTAAGGACCCCTTCGGCTTACCTCGCATAGACGAGGTCGTAGATTCAACCGCCGGTTGCGAGCTTCTTTCCTTTCTCGATTGCTACTCTGGTTATCACCAGATCGCTCTCAAAAAGGATGACCAGATCAAGACATCTTTTATCACGCCCTTCGGCGCCTACTGCTACACGACCATGTTGTTCGGGCTCAAGAACGCCGGGGCTACCTACCAATGCGCTATACAAGCTTGCCTCAAAGATGAGATAAAAGACGACCTCGTCGAGGCTTATGTTGATGATATAGTTGTCAAAACCAAGGAAGCACATACCCTTGTTGACAACCTGGAACGCACCTTTGCAGCACTTAACACATTTCAGTGGAAGTTAAACCCAAAGAAGTGCATCTTTGGTGTTTCTTTTGGTATACTACTCGGCAACGTCGTCAGTCGCGACGGCATACGCCCTAACCCAGAGAAAGTCAAAGCTGTCTTGAACATGAAGCCACCCAAAAAGGTGAAGGATGTTCAGAAGCTTATCGGATGCATGGCCGCCCTCAGCCATTTCATATCAAGATTAGGCAAAAAAGGATTACCGTTCTTTAAGCTACTCAAAGCATCCGAAAAGTTTAAGTGGTCGGAGGAAGCAGACGCTGCCTTCACACAGCTGAAACAATACCTTACGTCACCTTCGGTCCTCACCACTCCAAGAGAAGACAAAACACTCCTGCTTTACATCGCGGCTACTAATCGAGTGGTCTCCACGGCCATGGTGGTCGAGCGAGACGAGCCCAGCCATGTCTACAAGGTACAACGACCAATTTATTTCATTAGTGAGGTACTCAATGAGTCCAAGACCAGGTATCCACAGATTCAGAAGTTGATCTATGCCATACTGATAACATCCCAAAAGTTGAAACACTACTTCGACGGATATCGTGTGGTGGTCATGACCGAGTACCCTCTGCGAGACATCATTAGCAACAAGGATGTGAATGGGCACATCGTTAAATGGGCAATGGAGCTATGCCCCTTCTCCTTGGAATTTGCAAGTCGTACTACAATCAAGTCTCAGGCACTCGTCGATTTTATCGTCGAGTGGACAGACTTAAGCATGCCTGCCTCTCCGGGATCTAACAAATATTGGACAATGTACTTCGACGGCTCTCTCAACATTGATGGCGCGGGAGCAGGAGTCCTTTTTGTGTCACCATCCAAGGAGCAGCTCCGGTACATCCTCAGGGTTTATTTCCCAGCATCTAATAATGCCACTGAGTACGAAGCATGCCTACATGGTTTGCGCATTGAGGTCGAGCTCGGTGTTAAACGTCTCTATGTCTACGGGGACTTGGCTCTGGTCATCAACCAACTCAACAAGGACTGGGACATGACCAGCAAAAAGATGGATGCATACTGCAAATCGATCAGAAAGCTAGAAGGCAGGTTCTATGGCATCGAGTACATACACGTGGTCTGGGACAAGAACCAAGCAGCAGACGCACTGTCAAAGTTAGGATCATCCCGAGCCAAAATCCCACGTGGCGTATTTGTCCAAGACCTGCTCATGCCTTCCATCGAAGAGGAAGATTCCACGACAGACAAGCCTCTAGACCAGTAATTGGTGGCTACGGTTCTGGCGTCAAGCACCGCCGAGCCGCCTCCGACCACTCATGAGCCCAACTGGAGAATACCTTTCATCAAGTACCTAACAGATGGCAGCAGTTACACTGATCGGACAGAAAATGAGCGCCTGATGCGTCGCAGTAAGCAGTACCTGCTCGTCGATGGCAAGCTATGGCGCAAGAACGCAAAGGAGGAAATCTTGATGAAGTGTATAACCCAGGAGGATGGCGAACATCTCCTGGACCAAATCCACTCTGGCTCCTGCGGCAACCACGTGGCCTCAAGAATGCTGGTCGGTAAGGCTTTCCGAGCAGGGTTCTATTGGCTGTCAGCAGTAGCTGACGTAGAGAAGCTAGTCCGCCACTGTGAGGGTTGTCAGTTCTTCGCCAAGAGAATCCACGTACCAGCACATGAGATCCAGATAATACTAGCCTCTTAGACCTTTGCATGCTGGGGACTAGATATGATCGGGCCCTTCAAACCGGCTCTAGAGAAATTTATATGCGTCTTTGTGCTGATCGACAAATTTTCTCAGTGGATAGAATACATGCCTTTGGTACAGGCATCCTCAGAAAAGGCTGTCATGTTCCTCGACCAGGTCATCCACCATTTCGACATACCCAACAGCATCATCACTGATCTGGGTACTCAGTTTACCGAGAACGCTTTTTGGGACTTCTACGATGAAAGGAGCATAGTAGTAAAATACGTCTCGGTGGCGCACCCTAGAGCTAATGGACAAGTCAAGCAGGCAAATGGCATGATCTTAGACGCATTGAAGAAGAGGATGCATAGAGAAAACGACAAAGCTCCCGGAAGATGGCTCAAAGAGTTACCAGCCGTGGTCTGGGGCCTCAGAACTCAGCCCAGTCGTAACACCGGTGTCTCGCCATACTTTATGGTTTAGGTGCTGAGGCAGTCCTCCCTGCAGATATAGCTTTCAGATCAGCACGGGTAGAGAACTTCGATGAAGGCAAGGTCAATGAAGTATGGGAGCTAGAAGTGAATAGCGCAGAAGAGAAGCGGCTCGATTCTTGTGTGCATACGACCAAATACCTTGCTGTTTTGCGCAGGTACTACAACAAGAACGTTAAAGAGCGATTCTTTATGGTCGAGGACCTGGTCCTGAAGTAGAAGACGAACCAGGCTAGTGTCCATAAACTCACAACCCCTTGGGAGGGGCCCTTCATGATCAAGGAAGTCACACGACGAACGTCTTACAGGTTAGCTCACCTAGACGGTACAGACGTACCAAACTCGTGGCACATCGACAAGCTTAGACGTTTCTATGCTTAACTACTGAGATATGTACTCCTCGTGTACTTTTGATTTACTTCAATAAAGCTATTATGATTTCTCCGACCACTCTAATGTGTCACTTCAAATTTTATGGTTATTCTAACTTAGCCAGTAAAAGCCGACCACCACTCCTTCTACGGTTTTTAGAGCAGGCCCTGTCTCCGGTTCCTCCCAACGCGTGCATGGGATCCGCTCTCTATGTTACGGGTG
>NW_027096578.1:26719-40000 GCF_019320115.1 Miscanthus floridulus | reverse complement strand
TACTGATTCCGCACCAGAGCTTGCATAATCTGTGTCTACACTGCTAGAAGCTGCTCAATAGCCGGTGGCATTGGTGGTGGTGGATGTGGGGGAACACCTCCACAACCTCGGCCTCTTCCTCTTTCAGACATCTGACATCCAACACAAATATTTAAAATTTAGGGATTTCCAAGTTACAATACATTCTGAAAATTTTTTGGACGAGTTCCAACATCAGCAGCTTGATAAAATAGTCATATCTCGAGTTCCATATATCCAAGAGGGACGCGTTTTACATGGTTGGAAATATTATGAAATTATCTACAACTTTTATTTAGATCACATGCCCAGGTTCTATCATTAGCTTACTCAAACATAGGACACAACCGAAACTATTGCAGATTCCAGACTGCATAGAAACTTCAACTTGAAACAGCTATATCTCTCAAACCGGATCAAATATAGGGGTGATTATAGAGGCATTGGAAACATACTTAAGTCTAGTTGTTTCCATAAAAATTTCATAATTTTTGGTCAAGTAGATTTAGATTGGCATTAAGAAAAGGGCAAACTGCTCCGAAAAACACATCCAAGAGAACAAGATGTACCAAACCCTACTATTTATTTATTGATTCAAACTTTAGTATTCTTAACTATGGAACTTGCAGACATGCCCATAAAGTTTTAGCACTCATTACAAAAATCCAACTCACACATAATCATAATAATAAATCAACTAGGCACACCAAAGTTCTCACCGCACTACTAGACTCGCCTTGACTCAACTTGACCCGTGCTACTAATGTCTTATTACATAGAAAGGAACTCCAACTCCTATGGGTGAGGTTTATGGGGAAACTTCTCATAAATCCTTGGCAGACTAAGGCTCTCCCTTTGGTCATCAATCACTCGTTGGTACCTCTTAAGAGTCTCCTGTTGTGCCTTTAATTGATCTTCCAGTCGCCGAATCTTCCCTACTAACTCACAGCCAAAGTGTACCATCACTTAAGTAGTTGGATCCATGCCCTGAGGGTCCATCATTGCCCACTCTAATTTAGGGTGTTGGCGAGGGAGGAATTGGTATTGGTTCTCCTTCATATCCTCAAAACAATGACCACAGAGATGCATGCAGGCTTCAGCGGCTGCATCTTCTATGCCATCTTCCATGGTGGCTTGACGAGCATGATGCGAATAGCTCATGTCCAGCTGGTATGCTTCCTTCTCTTCATCCCTGATGGAGATGCATACCCTAGTCTTCCAATAAGTGTCCTCTAGAGGGTGCATATGTTCTTCATAGACATACTCCACAGCTGCGTCCCAATCAGCGTAGTAGGTCTGAAGAATCCCCATAAGTCGGTGGTGCAAAATGAAGGATTCACACCCCGGCTTGTACTAGATCTTTGTAGTCCATCCCTTGGTAGGGGTAGGCTGATCTTCTTGAACGATGTCCTCCTCCTCATCATCATCAGACACTATGACAACCTCCACTCCCTCAGGTTCTTCTTCTTCGAGCTCTTCCTAGAATGGCTCAGGCATAGGTGCAGGTGCTGGTGAGTCAACTTCTTGCTCCTAGGGTTCCTCCTCACATGGCTCCATGGACTCATACAAGCCATGAGGGGGGTAGTAGCCTCTGGTGATGATGTGAGCGGTCTTATTGGCACGAGGCATCTATAGAATGAGATTTAGTTAGATGAGAAGCAATAATTTTCATAACAGAGTGAGGCAAAAGAAGCATAAAGTTTAGCAATTAAGAAGAGTGAGATGGGAAGCATGAAATGGGTGAAGCAAAAGAGGCTAGAACGACCAAAGCTAATTAGGCTTGCGTCCTACAGTCAACACAACTTTGATACAATCAGTCACACCTGATTTTAAGGATAAAATGGGATGCAAAATCTTATGTGTGCCCAGAGATCAGTCACACACATAAGCCGACAAATTATAAATAGTATCATCACAAGTGTTTATTAAATCATGAATAAAAAGACATAGTCTTCACATAAATGTAGCGAAAGTATAAAGATAAATCTCTCGCGGAAGCTCCATATCGCAGGGATGTCAACTGGTTGACCACAAGTCGAGTAATCCTCAGGAAAGTCGTCATTACCACATCATTCTGTTACCCATCCAGGATTTTTATCCAAATAGTGAAAATAAACAAGTGTAAGTATGTGTCGTACTCAACAAGTGTAGCATAGGGTTAATGAGGCTCAAAAAGGTATGACTCGGGTTTAACGGCATTTAGCTTTTAGTTGTCAAAATTTTAGCATGTGAGTAGCATCAAGTTGTAAAAAATTTCCCATAATAAACTCATGATAAGGTAATATGAATAATGAATAGCAAAAACATATAATCATTAGTGCTCATCTATTCCATAAATGTTCCAAGGCCACTCATGACTGTGAGCACGACTAATATACCAGTTTTACACTCTGCAGAGGTTGTACACTTTCACTGTGAGTCGTGATAGCCATATGCCCGAGTTAATTACTCCCAAAACACTTCCAAAGTGAGCAGGCATGGTTCACTATGAAGCAATTCAAAGGTTTGTCTAACAAGTTAGGGCCATTAGATTACTTGGCAAACAGATATAGGAACCCCCTATCGAATGGCACAATTTCATCACGGCTATACACATAAGAGTAGAGGCTATCCTATACCCGATTTGGCAAGCCATTCTTACAACAATAAAGGTAACCTCTAACAAGCTAGAAAAGGTCCTCATACTGAGCAGAAGCTAGAGCCACATAGCCCTTACAGGTGTACTGTAAGTCCCGGATGACCACTTACAGATAAGTCCTTAGGGAGAGGAATCTAAAGCATTTAAAAAGTAGCTAAATACTCTAGCCCCCATGTTTCCAAGTTGCTAAAAAGTCATGTTTTAACATTTATTGCATATACCTTTAGTCAAGTTATGAGATCATGGTTTAGTTGAGCACTAGCAAAGCTACCCAATGCATATCCCATAGGAGACAAGGTAGAAGTTCAATTCTAGGAAATCCTTATCAAGGTGACACATGCAATCATGAATTAAATGCATTAAGGTGATTAGAAAACAAGGATGATCCCATGCTATATTTGCCTTGATCAAAGTGTTCCTGCTGATCCTTCTCATCAAAGTAGTCTCTTGATTACCCACAAATTTCTCACCATCTATCCTTGATAATCACAACAACATACAAGCATCAAGAAGCAATCATGCATAGAAAACAAAGGCTATAGATTAGAATAGTACACCAATAGCATAAAATCAAGATGAAAAGTTTGTAAAACAATTCTATGTCTATGGGGGTATTAACCCCTATACCCTTACGGCTAGGCCTGGGCTAGCCTAGACCAGAGGGCCTGGCCCGTTAGAAGCCGACACGTGGCCCAACCAATCTGTTCGGAGTCTCGCGCAAGGAATCAAGGCAGATTTGGAGATCAAGCAAGATCCTAGTCAGTTAGAATAGGAATCATTATCCGGCCACCTATGGCAATTGTAACTAGTTAGGATTAGTTTCTAGATCTGTAACCCTGCCCCCCAGATTATATAAGGCGGGTAGGGGACCCCTCTGAAAAACATCTCTCATTAACATACAACAATACAATCAGACGCAAGATGTAGGTATTATGCCTTCATGGCGGCCGAACCTGGATAAAATCATGTGTCTGTCTTGCCTCACCATCTTGTTTGTAGCTTGCGCATCTGTCTGCCGATAATCTACTACCTTGGGCATACCCCTAGGTAGACTGCCGACCATATTTCGTCGACAGTGGCGCGCCAGGTAGGGGGTATGCGTACTGCTCTCCAGGCGAACAAGATGGTTATCATCCCCGGTTCCATGGCTACGCCGAATGGCCTCACGTTCACCATCGGCCAGATCACCTGGACCACTGGCTCCGACGACTTCATCGCCATGACCCCGGAGGAGGAGCGGGTTCAATCTGCGCCGACCACTGCTTCACCTGCATCGGCTACGGCTCTGACCATGGTGGATCTAGCTCCGACCATGGTGGATCTAGCTCCATCTATGCCAGCATCGTCTTCAGCCACGTCGACAACCCGTTGTCCGCTTCCTCGCTACAAAAGGAGGCAGATCGACAACACCGACCTGCTCGACTCCATTGATCGGGTCGGCACCAAACTTTGCCGAAACCCTGGCTCTAGTAAGCTCGATTCAAAGTCAACCTAATGAGCAGGTAACTACGATCCACAACAGATCTACCCGACCAGCTCAGGCCAGTTGTCCTACACGACTCGGTATGGATCTCGTGGTCACATCTACTCCTGAAGGGTGCTCCATTCATCGCCGGCTAGCCCCTGCGATGGGTCTCTGGCTCTCCAAGTATGAAGCCTCGATGGAGAACCACCAGGCCCAGCCCTATGGCCTGCACAACTTCATCAACATGGTCTGGATTGAGGATTATCAAGAAGGATCAGTCCACACAGTTCAAGAGGGTGGCTCAAGCTCCTCGTCCGGCATTGCATCTAAGGCCTCTGTTCACACCGAGCTCTAGCATCATGATGATGAAGGCGTTGAATACGATCTGGATATCCTAGACCACGCCCTGGGATTCCTGCGATTCCCATCCTTCCTACCAAGGCAAGGAGGCTTGATCAATGTTGTCAGTAATGACGAACCACCGGCAGTCGGCAAAACAGAACAAGAAAGGCTAGCACGTGAAGCACGCAATATTGACCAGTTTAATCGCCGACAAATCGAAGCCGAGGCAGAAGAGGAGTCCCGACGCATAAGGGTCTAGCCACGTGACCTTAACAATGCCTTTGACAGGGTAGGGGACAAGCAGGTCTTCAGGACTCCAAGCGCCAACATAGCTGTTGCTATGGCAACAATGCAACGATTACCGAATACCTCGGAAACACAGGTAGTTCGTGATGATATACGAGCTTACCTGACGGCTGCTATGGCCTAGACCGCACAGATTGTAAATCAAGCCCGAGCTCCATCTGTCTCAGTCGAATCAAGCCATAGCCGCCAGTACTCAAGTCGCTCATAGCCACCTAACCAACGTGACTCGCGCAACAACGACCCATCAGACAACCATCAAGGCGGAAACGGTGGCCATGATGGTGGTCGGGACGACAACCGCCATTGGGATGACAACCGCCGTGACTTCTGGGACGATAACCGCCGAGACAACCACGATAATCGCCGCGATAACCATGGTCATAGAGTTAATTAGGGTGGCAACCGAGATCGCCGTGATGGCAATAACGATCTCCACCATTACCTCGGAGAACGCGATCTACGCGATCGCATTAACCAAAGAGCCAACGATCGTGCATCCCACGAAAGCTATCGCCGTATGGAATATGATACTGCCCATGGCCCTCCGGGTTTGAAGCAGTTTACTCCGCACCTTCACTAAGTCATATGGCCCAAGAACTTCAAGCTCGAAAAACTTTAGAAGTACGACGGCAAGGAGAACCCTGAATTATGGGTCATGCTCTACGAAACCACGTGCAGATCAGCCATGGCTGACGAGCACGTCATGTCTAACTACTTCCCAGTTGCTGTCAGCCATGCAGGTCACCAATGGCTAGTCAGCTTGCCGGTGAACTACTTTGATTCTTGGCAAGAGCTCAAGCAAGCTTTCATCGACAACTTCATTGCTACTTGCGAGCAACCCGGCAACAAATATGATCTGCAGCGGATTCGAGACCAGAAAGATGAGCCACTACGTGAGTACGTCCGGCATTTCTCGGAGATGCGCATCAAGATCCCGTCAATCTCCGACAACAAGGCAATCGAGGATTTCATCACTGGTCTCTACTTCCACGATGCCCTACAGGACAAGCTCCTACGCAAGAGGCCTGAATCAATCATAGCGCTCTTGGCCACTACCAAGAAATATGTGGATGCCGACGATGCTAAAAAGATAATCATTGAAGAAGCAGCAAGGGTTCCACGCTCCGACCACCCCCACACCGCAACGACTACCGCGGCAACCATGGTCAGAACGACAATTTTGATCGCCGCAACTAGCGCAACGACCCCCGCGACCACCGCGACCAACGTAATTAGCGGCGTAATCGCCGTGACGATTATAGGGGCAAGCGTGCTTGGGAAGACGATGGCGAGGTCAACACCATTAAGAAAGGTGGCGGACGTCGCAATTACGAAGAAGACTACGCCAAAGCATTGAAAGGACCTTGCCAGCTCCACCCCAAGTCAAACCATACCATGGAGAATTGCCATGTTCTCAAATCTATCTACACGCGTCAACAGGCTCTAGATACGTCCGACAAGCCTAACCACATAGGGGAACAGTGCAATGAGGACAACGATGATGAAGACGTAGATCCCCGTCACAAGTACGTCAAGCCAACCGATTGTGTCCACACCATCATTGGAGGCAAAGTGTCCATCGAGACCAAACGGGAACGCAAGCTGCTCGCCTGTGCTTGCTTGAACATGGCCAACGCCGACAACCTCATCGCCGATCCACGGCTCCCTCCTTGGTCTCACCGTGAGATCTCCTTCAGCAGAAAGGACCAATGGGCCACAATACCTGAGCCAGGACGTTTTCCTCTGGTCCTCGATCCTTGTATCAACAGGGTCCAGTTCGATAGGGTGCTGATTGATGGCGGCAGCTCCATTGATATAATGTTCAAGAATAGTTTGCCAGCTCTGAAGATAACCCAGGCTGATCTCAAGCCATACGAGGCACAGTTCTAGGGTGTTCTCCCTGGACAGAGCTCTACTCCTCTCAGGCAGATCACGCTACCTGTGCAATTTGGTACCCCAGACCACTTTCGCACCGATTACGTCAACTTCGTGGTCGCCGACTTCGAAGGCACCTACCATGCTATCCTTGGTTGACCAGCGCTCACCAAGTTCATGGCCATACCTCACTACAGGTATTTGGTGCTCAAGATGCCTACTGAGAAGGGGGTTCTAACTCTCAAGGGCAACGTGTACGCAGCTTACACCTGTGAGGATGATAGCTTCAAAATAGCAGAGGCTCACGACCTCTCTATTCGCATGGCCGAAACCACGCTCGATGCCAAGAAGACCCCAGCCGACCACCTGGAGATTCTAGAGCTTGAGGCCCCACGCAAGAACGTCAAGTCCAAAGAGCACAAAGCGATCCAGCTGGTCGATGGTGATCCTAGCAAAACAGCCCTTATCGGTGCCAACCTAGATCCTAAATAGGAAGACACGCTCGTCAGGTTCTTGAGGAGCAACGTGAGCGTGTTCGCATGGAAACCTACTGACATGCCCGGTGTACCTCGGAACTTAATCAAGCTCTCCTTAAATGTCGATGGTAAGGCCAAACCTATCAAGCAGAAGCTACGACGGCTCACTCACGACAAAAAGGAGGCTATTAGGGTAGAAGTTACATGGCTTTTGGCAGCTGGATTTATTAAAGAAGTGGTTAGCAAACCCGGTTCTTGTACGCAAAAAGAATAATGAATGGAGAATATGCGTTGATTACACTGATCTCAACAAACACTGCCCTAAAGACCCCTTCGGCTTACCTCGCATAGACGAGGTCATAGATTCAACTGCCGGTTGCGAGCTGCGTTCCTTTCTCGATTACTACTCTAGTTATCACTAGATCGCTCTAAAAAAGGACAACCAGATCAAGACATCCTTCATCACGCCTTTCGGCGCTTACTGCTACACAACCATGTCATTCGGGCTCAAGAACGTCGGGGCTACCTACCAACATGCCATACAGGCCTGCCTCAAAGACGAGATAAAAGATGACCTTGTCGAGGCTTATGTTGATGACGTAGTTGTCAAAACCAAGGAAGCATGTACCCTTGTTGACAACCTTGAACGCACCTTTGCAGCCCTTAATACATTCCAATGGAAATTAAACCCAAAGAAGTGCATCTTTGGTGTTCCTTCTGGTATACTACTTGGTAACATCATCAGTCGTGATGGCATACGCCCTAACCCAAAGAAAGTCAAAGCTATCTTGGACATGAAGCCACCCAAAAAGGTGAAGGATGTTTAGAAGCTTACCGGATGCATGGTTGCCCTCAGTCATTTCATATCAAGATTAGGCGAAAAAGGATTACCGTTTTTAAGCTGCTCAAAGCATCTGAGAAGTTTGAGTGGTTGGAGGAAGCAGACGCTGCCTTCACATAGCTGAAACAATACCTTACATCACCTCCGGTCCTCACTGCTCCCAGAGAAGATGAAACCCTCTTGCTTTACATTGCGGCAACTAATTGAGTAGTCTCCACTGCCATGGCGGTCGAGCGCGATGAGCCCGACCACATCTACAAGGTACAACAACCAATCTATTTCATCAGTGAGGTACTCAATGAATCCAAGACCAGGTACCCATAGATCTAGAAACTGATCTACGTCATACTAATAACATCCCAAAAGTTGAAACATTACTTCGACGGATACCGTGTGGTGGTCATGACCGAGTACCCCCTAGGAGACATCATTTGCAACAAGGATGCGAACGGGCGCATTGTCAAATGGGCAATGGAGCTATGCCCTTTCTCCTTGGAATTTGCAAGCCGTACTACAATCAAGTCTCAAGCACTTGTTGATTTCATCATCGAGTGGACAGATTTAAGCACACCTGCCTCTCAGGGGCCCGATGAGTATTGGAAGATGTACTTCGACGACTCTCTCAACATCGACAGTGCAGGAGCAGGAGTCCTTTTCGTGTCACCATCCAAGGAGCAGCTCTAATATGTCCTCAGGATTTATTTCCTGGCGTCTAATAACACCGCCGAGTACGAAGCATGCCTGCATGGTCTGTGCATTGCGGTCGAGCTCGGTGTCAAACGTCTCTATGTCTATGGAGATTCGGCTCTGGTCATCAACCAACTCAACAAGGACTGGGATACGACTAGCGAAAACATGGACGCATACTACAAATCGATCAGAAAGCTGGAAGGCAAGTTCTATGGCATCGAGTACACACATGTGGTATGGGACAAAAATCAAGCAGCAGATGCACTGTCAAAGTTAGGATCATCCCGAGCTAAAGTCCCACATGGCGTATTTGTTCAAGACCTGCTCATGCCTTCCATCAAAGAGGAAGATCCTACGGTCGACAAGCCTCTAGACCAGCTTTTGGTGTCTACGGTTCTAGCGTCAAACACCATCGAACCACCTCCGACCACTAAGAAGCCTGACTGGAGAGTACCTTTCATCAAGTACCTGATAGATGGTAGTAGTTACACCGATTGGATAGAAAACAAACGCCTGATGCGTCGCAGTAAGCAGTATCTGCTCGTCGATGGCAAATTGTGGCGCAAGAACGCAAATGAGGAAATCTTGATGAAGTGTATAACCTAGGAGGACGGCAAACATCTCCTGGACCAAATCCACTCTGGCTCCTGCGGCAACCACGTGTCCTCGAGAACGCTGGTTGGCAAGGCTTTCTGAGCAGGGTTCTATTGGCCCGTCAGCTATAGCCGATGCGGAGAAGCTAGTCCGCCATTGTGAGGGTTGTCAGTTCTTCACCAAGAGAATCCACATACTAGCACACAAGATTCAGACAATACCAGCCTCTTGGCCCTTCGCATGCTGGGGACTAGATATGATCGGGCCCTTCAAGCCGGCTCCTAGGAAATTTATGTGTGTCTTTGTGCTGATCGATAAATTTTCTAAGTGGATAGAGTACATGCCTCTAGTACAGGCATCTTTAGAAAAAGCCACCACGTTCATCGTCCAGGTCATCCACCGCTTTGGCATACCCAACAACATCATCACTGATCTAGGTACTCTGTTCACTGGGAATGCTTTTTGGGACTTCTGCGATGAAAGGAGCATAGTAGTAAAATACATCTCGGTGGTGCACCCTAGAGCTAATGGATAGGTTGAGCGAGCAAATGGTATGATCTTGGATGCACTTAAGAAGAGGATGTACAGAGAAAACGACAAAGCTCCTAGAAGATGGCTCAAAGAGTTACCAGCCGTGGTCTGGGGCCTCAGAACCCAGCCCAGTCACAATACCGGCGTATCACCATACTATGGTTTATGGTGCTGAGGCAGTGCTCCCAGCAGACATAGCCTTCAGATCAGCACGGGTGGAGAGCTTCGACGAAGACAAGGCCAATGAAGTACGGGAGCTAGAAGTGAATAGTGCAGAAGAGAAGCGGCTCGATTCTTGCATACGTACAGCCAAATACCTTGCTGTTTTGCACAGGTACTACAACAAGAATGTTAAGGAGCAGTCCTTCGTGGTCGGGGACCTAGTCCTGAAGTGGAAGATGAATCAGGCTGGTGTCCACAAACTCACAACTCCATGGGAAGGGCCCTTCATGATCAAGGAGGTTACACGACCAATGTCTTATAGGTTAGCTCACCTGGACGGTATAGACATACCAAATTCATGGCACATCGACAAGCTTAGGCGTTTCTATGCTTAATTACTAAGATATGTACTCCTCTTGTATTTTCGATTTAATTCAATAAAGCCATTATGATTTCTCCGACCACTCTAATGTGTCACTTCGAAGTCTATTGTTATTCTAACTTAACTGGTTAAAACCGACCACCATTCCTTCCTGGGTTTTCAGAGCAGGCCCTGTCTCCAGTTCCTCCCAATGCATGCATGGGATCTGCTCTCTACGCTACGGGTGATCGGCAGGTCCCCTCTGGTTTGACTTATGTGCGTCTACGTGTGCACAGGCTATGCACCTCACACTCCGATCACAGGAAAAACCAGGGCCATACAAATCTGTCAGGATGACGTGTCGACTAAACTGGTACAACTAAACAGAACGCTAACATGTTCTCACTTAGTTACACCAACTCGAGATCCAAGCTTAAATACGTTTTCTACAAAACAAACAAGGTTATACTGATATACAGTTACGTTATTACAAGCTTGCCTGAAAAGGTTTAAGTTTACAATAACACAACTACATCTTCTTCTACAACTATAGCCTATCCTATTGGCTGGTCGGGGTACACGGCACCTGCTACTCGCTGGGCCTGACATCGTGCTCGAGTCTCGAGGACTCTTGTACTGGTCGAGCTGAAGAAGATGGCCCCACCGATGCCTGGCTGGTCGAGACCATAGGCTTCGCCGGTTGGCTCAAAACTGATGGCGCTTCCAGCTGACTTGTTGATGGCGTACCCTGTATAGGTGCTGTCCCGCCTCCACATAGGTTAATGTCGCCAATTATTTTTGCTGACAAGTCCAGCTGGGTCATCCGAAGCTCCTTAGCCTTGTCTGGATCTACCTCCTTCAGGTATCCAGCCTCTAGGCGCTTGAGATAGATCAAGGGGTAGTGAGCATGCACCATGCTTAGCACATGTGCGCCTGTGTACTCACCCGCCTCCTTCACGAACTCCTGGAACCATCCCCATGCCTTTCGGCATCTATTGACCAGTCCGAGCTGTGGCATCCTTAGCACGTCCTCTGTAAGCGCTGGATTGATAAGGTTGAGGACCGGCAAAATGCCCATTGCCACTTCCTAGCACCGGTTTTTCCATATGTCCCGATCCTTGGTGATCTCTTCGCACTGCGCCTTCCAGCCATCACGATCTTTTATCACGGCCTCCAGATGCTTCTTGGCATTAACTTTCAAAACTGCAAACCGCACAAGCTATTAAAACGTCATACCATGACAAGATAAGGCGGGCAACAAAAGTGAGCAAAGGGGTTTGGAAAACTTACTTTTTAGTTCCTCTTTCATCTAGGTCGTGTGGTCCCGGAGCTACAACTAGTCGCGCACCAGTTTTCTGTTGTCCTCCTTCAGGCGATCACACTCTACGACCGCACGACTGTTCTCCTCTAAGAGACGGACCATTTTGGCTTCTAAGCCTGCACTACAGCTGTTACTACCAACAACGCAACAACACTTGTCATGCACTCGTTGTGATAAAGTGACTACTTACTTGTTCTTTCCTGCTCTTTGTTACTGAGCAGGACGACCAGGTTCTGCTTCTGGGACTCTTGCTCTATCATCTCATTGTTGGCGGCTTCAAGTTAGTGGCGCAAGCATTCCACTTCCGCCATCAGCTCTTTATTGTTTGCAGTGATCCCCTTGATCTGGTCGAAGCATTTCTTATGGTACCTTGTGGTCTTCATTAAGTCCTATGTGCAAAAAGCTAAGTAAGAAAGTTTGACTAGACGGCAAGATCAAGTGGTGAAGCAAAGCATACCTGGACCTCCGTCACCAGTTGTTTCGCCGCTCGTTCAACTTTTTTGGTCTCTTCGACCTCCGGGATTTCCTCGTGAACAACCCATTGGTCGTTCTGCCAATGCGACACATACATGTGTTGTCGCTTGTCCTGTGGATGGCCTAGGACCTCCTCCACTTTGTCCTCTTCAGGCACATCTTCGGGTGTCGGTGCCGATCCGGTGTTAGCAGCTTCCACGATTGCCAAAGCCTTCCCACGGTCTTCAGCGTCAGTGAATGTGGACTGTGCTCTCACCTCTGGTTGTCGCTCCTCGGTTTGCTCCATCACCCTCGATGTTGAAGTATTGCCCTCAGTAGGTCGAGTGCTCAGAGCACTCATGCCCGGTTCAATCGGTACCTCGACCACCTACTCGAGGACTGTTGTATGATGGCTCCCTTGCTGAGGTAACGATGGATCTTCTGATATGGCTTCCTCGGTGACCAGCTGCTGGGCAGTCTGTTCTAAATTTATTAGCGGAGCCACGAAACTTCCGGCCAGCTGGTTTGGACTTTTGGTGGACGCCGAACTAGTACATCCGAGATAAGTTCAGAAGGCAGCCATATTCAATACAAATTGCTATCTTACAGCAAGGTTACAAATACTTACATATTGGAGGCGCGGAATGATGTGGCGAAGGCGCGTCTCTTTGGCCGTGCCTGCTCCATGTGCTATGCGGGTGACACCTGGTCTCCCTCTACATCCAGCACCATCGCTAGGCCTTGGTGCTCGACCATTCCGCCACTTGTCCTTCACGCTACAGTGGGTCAGCGATGTAGGTTCCACCGGCACGGAGGAGCCACCCTGCTCTATCGACTCCAGTTGCCTTCTCCTCTTTCGAGGGACGAGTCAGAAGATGTCTGCCTCCTCTGTGTCATCGTCCGACAAAGTAAAGATCGCCTAATGACGCTTGCTGGCCACCGGCTGCTTACCAGTAGCTTTGGCTGTTGCCTCCTCTCCAACTTCGAGCATGGCCCAGTCGACGTCCTCGACCCCGACGCTGGTCTGGGTGGTTGGGTTAGCAACTTGCGGCCAATCTACACTAGGGGGTGGCGACACAAACACTGTCGCTCTATCCCAACCATTAATCTAGAAACAAATAGGAGATAACACAGTAAGTTTCTACTACAATATGAGGCTACAGGTACAAGGCAAGATGAGTTACCTTTGGGGGAGGTCGGGCGAGCTT
>NW_027096578.1:0-19250 GCF_019320115.1 Miscanthus floridulus | reverse complement strand
AAGTGAAGGCTGAGAAGCCCCATGGTTGAGGGTAATATGGGTAAGTTTGAAGGTCAGATCAGTTTATTCTAATCCAGAGGAGAATTCTTGTTTGAACGTATGTGTACTTTTGAGGAGTTGTGTCAATATTTTTAAAATAATTAAACTCTTGATTCACTTACTGAGTTAGCTTTGCTAAGGGACTAGCAAAGGTTAAGCTTGGGGGAGTTTATTGATGGTAGTTAACAACCATTATAAACCATCAATATAACATGTATAAGGGCATAAATATAATCACCAATGAAGGTTTAGGGGTTTAAACTAACAATTCCATGAGTTTTGGTGAATCTGTATTTTTCTATAGGGTTTACCATCAAGGTGGGACCTACATGTCAGATTTAATTATGCTTATCCATAGCAAAACAGACACTAGAAGACTTGGGAGGACTCCACACCGAAACAGAGGGCGAGATGCCACCATAAGCCACTCGGCCCCTAGGGCCCACCTATCAGCCCCTTATTGTTATGTTAGTTCTCCACTACCTCCTAGGTTGCATCTACGCCGTCCTTTAAGTTGGTTTGATCCAAGGGATCACGTTGGATGCTCTGGCCTATATATATTAGCCCCTGCCCCCTAGGAAGGCATAAGTCATTTGAGATTATAGAAACCCTAATCCTCCTCAGAGATCCACCATATTCTAGGGCATAGCTAGTTAGGTTAGGTCTAGAGGGAGGCAAGCAGGCTTCGCTTGGATTCCTGATCTTGTCAAGAGCGTGGTTTGATATAATCTTTGTACCCCTCTCTCTTTTGTATCCCCATTACTTTTATATGCTAGTTACAATTATTATGACAATATCAGTATTCATCTTATTCATGTTCTTTGTTATAATCATCATGGTCTACTTTGATTATATGCTTAGTATAGTTGGATTATCATTGTGTTCATGCATAAGTTCGTATAGCACTCACTCTAAGGATCCATGGGTGGGTGGTCGACGCTGTTTACCTACGGATACACCCTATATTCTGGGTCATGTGGTAGATCGCGGATGTGACACTCCTTTTGAGTCATTTGTAGTCCACTCCCTGAATAGAGGTGCACTTAGGGTTCGGTTACAAATCAAGCTCTGTTCTTAATCTACCTTAGTAATATCCCTTATGTGTAGATATGACGATGATCTTAGCAATGATTACTAGGTATAATTACACTAATCAATGTATGGTTTGGCATGTAATTAAGAATGACTTAAGAATTATTCCTCTAATATTCTAACTGACCATGCTAATGCCATAGAAAGGAGTACTCTGAGTGATTTATCATTATCATTGATAAATACTTATCATATATATATATATATCTTATCCTATGACTTACCCCTATTATGAGTAGAATATTGGTTATGATTTACTTCTCCTTCAATAGTATAAGTTATCAATACATGTCCGTGCTAGACCTTCCCTGTGGTAAAAATATAAATAACGATACCTAGAATACTCTTGGGTAAAATGCTACAATGGTATATTATCTGTATGCTTGCATATCCTTTTCATTCATATATTTATTTATTCTTCCTAGTCATATAATTGATAAAGAACTGCTTAGTCTTATTCTAGTAGTAATGCTATGTAGTACCAACAAGTATCTTTGATATCATCACTAGGGATGACAACCTAGTAAAATTAGGAGATATAGGTTTATAATAGGTGGCTATTTAAAAATAAGTGATAAGTTAATAAATACCAACAAGCATTTCTGGCGCTGTTGCTTGGGACTGGATTTAAAACTCTGTTCTTAGTAGCAACGCTAAGAAATGTCAACACTTGTTGCTACCTCTTGAGCTTTCTATTGCTTTGCATATACTTAACCTTTCTTGCTATATGTTCTTTGTGTTGATCTAGTTTATTTTGCTTTGTCATCTAATATCGAAAAGAAACATCTCTGTTACTAACCTTGGGACTAAGAAGATAGACACTCCATTAGTGGGGATGTCTATATGTAGAGTGTCTCATGGGCCATATGCTGCTCTTGAGTTGGAAGCAGAATATTTGAAGCATTGATTTTGATCAAGTGAAGTCGATGCTTCAAGTTTATGCTTTAGTGAAAACGTCAGCCAACTACGACTCTGAGGGCACATATTAAAGATAAATAGTTTTCTGATGACAATGAGATAGAGTAAAGAATGCATCGACACTAACATGATTTTTAAGTTCATGCTTCATAGGATCATTGGCAATTTGTAAGGCTCATGTATTATCATAGGGAAGAGGTGTGGCAACATCACAAGAAATGCTAAAATCAACGAACAACCATCAAAGCCATACAATCTTTGTAGTAGCTGTAGTAAGTTCTCAAAGTTTGTCTTTGTACTAGAATGAGATATAGGTCCCAAATCATACATCTAAAAATGGTTACCAAGTTGTTTCTTCACTTGAGAAATGTGTTCCACATCATCTCTCATAATCAACATATCATCAATGTATAAAAGTAGCAAAGTATTTCCATGTGGAGAGAGATGAATTAACAAACCAGGATCAAGAGCACTAGGTGAAAATCAACAACCTTTATCACAGAGACAAACCTCTCAAACTAGGAATGAGGGGCCTATTTAAGACCATATAAAGCATGATGAAGATGACATACATATCCTAGAAGAGCATCAACATCTGGATGTGCTTGCATATAAACTTTCTAACCCAAATCACTATGAAGAAAAGCATTCTTGACATCCATATGAGAGATAGTCCATGAAGAAGTAGTGGCTACTACAATCAAAGTATGAAAAGTAGTTATATCAGCAATGAGGGCAAATGTTTCATCATAATCTCATCCCTAAGTCTGCTGAAAACTTCTAGCAACAACACGAGCTTTATATCTCTCGGTGGAACCATCCGACTTAGTCTTAATTTTGTATATCCACTTAACTTGATGTGATATGAACTAGATGAGATGGTAATGGAACATGATCCCATGTTCCTCTACAATCAAGGGCAGCAAGCTCCTCAGACATAGCTAGATGCCATTGTGGAATACGAGAAGCTTCCTGATAAGTTCATGGCGTTCATCAACAATAACATTTACATGGGAAACCATACTTGTCTTCATGATGGAATAGTGCTATGATCTCGAGATTATATATATATCATGGATCAGCCTGTAACTCATCAAAAACAATAGGTGACTCATCAATATTGTGATTAGAATAATCAACAATGGGCTCAATAGGACTGGCCATGATGGGAGAACTAGATGTAAGGATAGTGGGGTCCTTGGGATGATATTAAAAACATGTGTGATAGGTGGTTTGGAAAAATGTGTGGTGGCATAGGTGGAGGTGGCATAGGTGAAGGTGGAGTTATAGAAATACATGGATTAGGGAAGAGGAAGGTGTGGGAACATCATCACTTGGAGAAATAGGAGGAAGATCTAAAAAATATGTGGAATCTATGGGTGAATATGTTGAGTACAGGGGTTGTAAAAGAAAGGACAGTTCTCAATAAAGGTCACATCACAGGAGATACATTGTGATGAGAAGAGGGATCATAACACCAATAACCTTTATGCTCAAGACTATACCCTTAAAAACACACTAAATAGTTTGTGCAATAAAAACATAGCATGTACATCCAAAAACTCTCAGATGGTCATAGTGCGGAGGTGTAACAAAAAGTACCTCACCATGACATATTTGCCAGATAGTTTGGAAAACAATTGTCTATTTATGAGATAGACAACAGCAGAAACAACTTCACCCCTAAAATGAGAAGGGACAAAGGATGAAATCAAAAGTATGCAAGCTATCTCTACCAAGATGATTAAGCAATACCATTCTTAGCATGAGCACCTGGACAAGAAAATTGAGCAAGACTACCTTCTAAAGATAAAAACTAGCAAAAAACCATCAAACAAATACTCACCACCAAAGTTAGTGAAAAACTCTAATAGGAGTAGAGAATTATGTGTGAACCATCAGACAAAATATTGGTAAATGGAACAAAACTAAGAGTGATGTTTCTTGAAATAAATCCATGTATAGTGGGAATGGTCATCAATAAAAATAACATAATATTTGTGAACGCCCTTTGTAGCAAAAGGTGCAGGACCTCATACATCTAAATGAATAAGATCAAAAGGTCTAGCAAAAGAAGAAGCATGATAAATAGGGAAGTTGTATAGGGTTGGATGAAGGGTGATCAATCCAAATGGAGAAAGCTCACACATGGAGAGAAGACAAAGAGGTGAAAACAAACATAAAGGAAAAGGTATATGTTATGGTTTTTGTCTTCACTAGTCAAGACACAATAGAGTGTGTGGGTGAGGGTTTAGGAAAGATAGTCGTACTATGAAGAGGGGAACTATAAAGCAAACATGGTTATATATTTCCACTAGGTGTTGATATACATGCATTTGCATTAGACCTAGTGATGTGGTGAGTAGCAAGCAAAAATGTTTTTGAGAACGCTTTCAAAAATGCTAACTTGGTGCTCAAATGTTTGGAAAACAATTTGAAGTTAGCATGCTTGTGAAGTTGGAAAAGAAAGGCACCCAGTGGTGCTACTCAATACTCACTGAAGTGCTCTTGTGTGGAACCGAAGTGCTCGCCAAAGTCGTGGAACAGTGCACAACGCAGTGCAGTTTTTAGGTGCACACATTGCTTTCAGGTGCACAAAAGAGTGGTCACACTGGACCTTGCACATAGTGCTTAGATAGCGAATGGAAAATCAAAAGGGATCATTGGAGCTGTCTAGTGAGCACCTGAGTTGCTACACTAGACCTTCGGTCTAGAGAGGATGTAACTCGTGACTTCAGGGCACTGCACTTGTCGGTGTTTTATAAACCAAACTAGTAAAGTTATACGGTTACAACACTGCTCTAGGAAGACGATGATAGCATCTAATAGACATAAGGATTTATACTGGTTCAGGTCGGAGCCCTACATCCAGTCTCAGAGATGATCGAGTGTGTGTTCCTCGCTTGAATGCTCTAAAGTTCTTATAGTGTGTGGGGGGGGTGCAAGAAAGGTGGAAGAGGTGGAAGGACATATGCTAG
Organism: Miscanthus floridulus; assembly: GCF_019320115.1. Taxonomy (NCBI): domain Eukaryota; kingdom Viridiplantae; phylum Streptophyta; class Magnoliopsida; order Poales; family Poaceae; genus Miscanthus; species Miscanthus floridulus. The sequence continues at coordinate 14,223 of NW_027096578.1, read as the reverse complement.
GCGAAGGCCTACCCGAAGAGAAGCTCCAGGAGCCCTACTACACTGGTGAATGAATGGAATGGTAGAGGATGTCAATCGTCCCCGAGATGGGTGCCCTGATTGCCCTTATATAGAGTTCAATGCTAGGGCTAATACAAAGAGGAGGTTCTCTAGACCGAAGGGTTAAGAGCCTACTAGAGGGCCTAGCTAACTTGGCTTGCAAGCTATGCCATCTTGTAAGGTATGTTGGATCATGGCTATTGTCATAGTGTTCTAGCATCATTGTGATAGGATGTGACATTGTGCTACTATGCCAGCCATGGTGGCACTGTAGTCTCGATGGTGGTTCATCAGCCATCCTATGCAATGCGGTATCTATCATGGCCTTCGTCGTCATCTCCTGGTTTCCTAGGGAGTCATACTAGAGTTGGTAGCCACCCTGGGTCATCGATCGCCTAGTCGCTTCTTAGGGCTGAGGGTTACAACCCCGATCATCAGGGTTGGGGCTTTCAGCTGTTCTAGATGGCTCCTGTGTTGAGACCTTCAACGTGGATCCCATCCTATAGTGGGTGGGATCGTAATTCATCTTATCGGTTCGTATCTAGATGGTGGGTTTCATACCCGTTGCCTCTACTATGTGGTATTGTGGTAGAACCACCCAAGTTATATGGCCCACATGTGCTTGTCATTATCCTTCAGACTTCTAATTGCTGCACATGTGAGCTAGCCAACTTCGGTAGTATGTTGGGTGTCCTTGGGGAAAACTTGAATCATCCATGTTTACCTTTCCGAGTAGGATACATCATAGGAATCATTGCAGTATTACAACAGTTATACAAATATACAAATATATTACATCAGAGTAAGTGGCGGAAGTCTTACAAACCAAAAGTTTACAAACCATTTATTTAGTTATTACAAACCATAAGTTTTAGCCATCTAGTAAGTGGAGTAGCATGACATGTACCACTTATATTACAACACACAAAAGAGTTTCACCCTGCCCAAGGGTGCACAACAAACTTCTACTCCTGGGACTCTTCCTCTAGAACCGTCCTGTAGCAGGGGCACATGCCAAACTGCTGATGAGGCTCACCTACAACAAGGGTTTAACAAACCCTAAATACAAAGGTACTCAACAAGACTTAACCGATGAAAGGGAAAGACTCCAAGGATATACAGGCTTATGGGGAATCAAGGTAAGTCTAAAGCAAGAATCAAGATTAACTTTTGCATAAAAGCTTACTAACGATTGATCCTTACTTTCAATGTTTTAGCTCAAGTTAATTCATTACAAGTCTCCAATTTGAACCTGATCTAATTCAACCACTTCATTAACCATCATATTAGGTGATCATAAGTACCAATGTTTCATTAATTATACTACGATGTAGAGTAGAGAATCGAGTCTCCTTCTTCAAGAAGCATGGCGATTCGAATCGACTTGGCCTTGCTAGGGTTTCAATGTCACACGACATATGCAGGTCTTAGACCTACATATATCCACCTTCACTCGGATCCTCCAAAACATGAACCGGTCTTCGCTACCCGAGAATATAGTACTCTACCATCCTACGTCATCTGTGATGTTTCCGTAAGGTGGGTACAGCTACTCTCGCCATCTACCACTCCTAGTGTGTAGTTAGCTTTTCACATAATAGAATAGCTAAGGTCTTTGGCTTACAAGAGTATGTGGCTAGTACTACAAAGTCTCAACACACACAGGTCTACAAAGGATTGCCCTTAATCGACACAAACAGGACAAGCATGACCAGGCAACCCTGTCGGCTTAACCACCAAAGACTATTTCCATGTCCCATCAGGTCTCAAGTTATGCAAATTCATTATTTAACACTTAGGACATCTCCTGAGGATAGGACCATTGCGAATGATGAAATCATCACCCAACTCTCATCACTAAGCATTGCTAAGCATAACTAACCTATGATAACTAGCAGGGTAACAAGGAATAGTATTGAAATGCCAAGGTAGTCATGCATCAATTGGTAATCAGTCAACTCCTAATCTTACTTAATGCTACATACATAAGACTTAAGTGATTAACATTTATAAAACATAAGGAATGGGTTTATGCTCCGGGGCTTGCCTTTGATGTTGGGGTTGTTAGATTCCTCAGATGGACCATAGATATCAAACCCAACCTCCATAGAGTGAAAGCCCACCTCTAGGACATGCTCAACCAAAGGTTCACCACTCTTGTTCACTAAATGTAAATAAAATGCATGCTTTAGATTGATGAAGTGCTAAGCATGGATTATGAAGACTAAACAAGATTAATTACTTGAATACAACTTTCCTTCACGGTTAAGTTTGGTTAATTACTCACAAAGCAATATTAGTTATTATTGTTAATAAGTTGATTATGGGCTCACAAACAAGTAATTAACTTGCCAAGGAACATCAAAGGTGTCTTGTGTCCCAAGGTCTACAGTCAACCCAAAAGTTCACTCAAGTCATTTTACGATTTATCCTAATTATTTTAGCATTAATTAATTACTTAATTAAAGGCATGTATTTAGGTGGATAATTAAAAATTATCAAAACAGTATCAAACTTTTTCTAAAGTTAGATTATTGCACATAACATTTACACAAAAAGTTTCATGATTAATAGATAATTATTTTAGCCTATAAAAATCATGGAAGGTGCATTTATTAATTAAAAGAGATAATTTTTAAGCATGCAAAAACTATTGATTTTCATCATTTAGTATTTTTTCTAGATAGAGAACATCATGGAGAGACTACACAAAAATTTTCATAATTTTATCAGCTCTAGATATTTTTCTATGAATTAAACAAGATTTAGCATTATTTTGCATTTTCTAAAAATAAAAAAGGATAAAACCTTTTCTCACCCGCTCTCTTTCTACGCCCTCTCACTGCCAGCGGGACTAGGGTCACGCCCGCACTGACTGTGGCATGGCGGCCATGGACCAGTGGATAACTCACCGACGACAAGCTTACCGGCGATGAGACCTACCACGGCGGACTCCTCTCACTCTCGCGCATCTCCTGGCGGTGACGGTTGAGTGGACGGAGCACTTCGGTGACCACGATGGTGACTCCGGTGGCTCGAGGTGCTCCGACAAGATGACCATGATCAATGGTGATGACTCCGGCAGCGCTAGCTACCTCTACACGGTCTTCTTGACCTCGCAAAACCGTGTGTGGAGACGATCAACCAACTAGGGCATGACAACATGCACACCAGTGTCCATGGTGGCACGGCGGAGCTCCAGCATGGTAAAAATGGCCAATGGTGAGATCACCAACACTAGCAAGGGTACCAACACACCTGTCTCACTTCCGCAAACACGCCTAAGGGGTTAATTGGATGCACGCAACCTATCTAGTCATGCGACCGCGACCGCGGTGGCTCGGCAAAGCAGAGCACGGTGGCACGGTGGCGCTCCGACCATATAGGGCTGGTAGAGGTAAAAAGGATGGTGGTTCTACCATCAGGAGCTCACTTTGACTTCAAAACGCTGGTTGGTTGCGCAAGGGATGCGGCAGAGCTAGGTCGTCAATGTTGGGGACGATGGCAGTGGCACGAACTCGCAACGACGTCGGTGTTCCGATGGATCCTATTCGGTAGAGGTAAAACGGGTGAGCCGATGAGCAACAAAGCATCACAGTGAAGCTAGAACATGAGAGGCGAGGGATAAAAGGTAACCTGAGTGGCCTGGCCATGGTGAGGTGGACAAGACAGTGCTCGACGGACGTCGAGGAGGAAGATGGCATTGTGCAGATAGCTCTATTAGGTAGAGCTGGCGCTAGCAGGTTGAGCAGATGCGCAACGTAGTGGTAAAGCTTTGAGTGAGGTGAATTGGGAAGAAGCGAAGCGATGCCAAAGCAATCGGTGGTGGAGCGAAAGCTCGACGATGGCGCTGGAAGGAGAGAAAGAAGGAGCAGTGGCCTACTCAGCAAGTTAAGGGCAATGGGGAGGCTTTTGGGTGTCTAGCTCCTGCTCACGACGTGGCCGGGGAAGTAGCTATGTGTCGTCGCATGTGTAGGCGATAGAAAATGGTCGACGATGGTGGTGACAGGCAGGTAGGCAGGCAGTTGCCGGTGACGTGCACTGCAGCAGCCTGAAACTCCATCTTCTCGCTCCCTTTTCTCCCAATTCTAAACAGCAACTTGTTGATCTTCCTCAATAAAACTTGTTCATCTAGGTGCGGGCTTCAACTTTACTTAAGGAACCTATAAGGAAAATGGACCCTTGGCCCATTTACTTTGGATTTTGGTGTTTGATGACCAACACAACCAAATTGGACTAATGAATTTGCAAGTGTTTGTTTTATAGTTCAATAGGGTGCAAGACGCAACTTGGACAAAGGCAACGTGATGATCCGATGATCAATACCTCAAGCAAGACTTTAGGAGCTCAAGAGAAGACCCAAGAGATCAAGCAAAGTCCAAGCATAAAGATTGGAACCAAGCCATATGCAAGATCGCGAAGAAATGAGCTCACTGTGGTGACCGGATGCAGGACCAGATGCTGGACAAGCAACTGGACGCTGTGATTGGACGCTGGGCAAGTGGCTCGGTAGACAGGCGACCGGACATTGGACCGGAAGCTGGCGACAACTGACCGGACACAGGATAGTAGCGTCCGATCAAGTATAGTAAGGTTCCAGAGCAGCAAATCTACGACCGAACGTGTCCGGTGGCAGGCGATCGGACACTGGCCAGCGTCCGATCAGTATATTGCTGGCTCAACAGTCGGGACGACCGGACGTGTCCTGTTAGGACGATTCAATGTCTGGTCTAGTTGGGGGTTGTATTTATAAGCCCCACTGAGAAAGTTGCCGTTGGGGTCAAACTCCCACGAAACTGCTACTAACCGGACGCTGAATCATCCTGACCGAATGATTCAGCATCCGGTCAGTAGCAGTTTCGTGGGAGTTCAACCCCAACTGCTACTTTCTCAGTGGGGCTTATAAATACAACCCCCAACCGGCCATTTGAGGAGTGTGGAGCTGAGGAAACATACCAAGGGTGTTGGTACACCATTTTAGTGATCTCCACATGCATAGTGCTTAGTGTTTTATTAGGTGATTAGCATAAGTGCTTTACGAAGTGTTTAGGTTGATTAGACCACCACTTATGCACTTGCTCTAGGTGTATGCCTAGTATTTAGTGAGGTTAGCATACCTCTTACCACCCCGTGCTTGCGAGCACAAGTGTTGTACATTGGAGGGGCTTGAAGTCTTGTGAGATCACACCAACCACATTTGTGGTGTGGCCACCACCGTGTACTGGAGGGAACAAGGCCTGCGGTGTTTTGTCCAAAAGCTTGATAGTGAAGACGGCGGGGAGCTTCCGGGAGAGGCTTGCTGAGAGGCACATCGAAGACCCACTTGCGTGTGGGGAAGGCCCGAGGCTATCCATGGAGTTACCCGACTAGGAGCTTGGCCCTTGCGAGGGATTCCTTGTGAGGGGCTCCAACGAGGACTAAGGGGAAGCTTGCGCGCTTCTCAATACCTCGGTAAAAATACCGAAGTCGTCAATGGGAGTTTGCATATCTCTACCTTGCTCTTTAGCTTCTGTATTTACATTAATTGTATTACTCCTTTTTGCGGTAGAGATAGCAACACACTAGCAAAACTGTAGTTGCACATTTAGATAGTTTATCTTTTGCATAGGTTTTGCTAAGGTTAGAAAAAGAGGCCATAATTTAGAGTTAGAGTTTTAAGTTGCCTAATTCACCCCCCCCCTTCTTAGGCGTCACGGTCCCTTTAGAACCAAAGTTAGATTTCCAACAGAATGAGAGATCCAAGATCAAGAACTAGAGTACTTTGAAACTTAACTTTGAAAATTCAGTTAGGGTTTGAAAATTGATTTAGTTAGCTATCTTAGGGAATTAATTATTGATTAATCAACCAGCAACCCTTTCAATCAATAGTACCATCTTGTAGTATAAACTTTATACTAACAAATGATACTAATGTTTGAACAATTTTATTTATGAAATTCATTTTAATAATCCCTCCAAAATTGAATTCAAAACCAAATACCAGGACTTTGACAGAATTGTCCACGTGTTGGTTTTCAATTTTGATTTAAATTTTGAGGTTCAAATTTTAATTGGTTGGATTTGAATTCATGCCCAACACTTAACACTAGTGTAAAGTACTCACTTTACACCTCAAAGTTTATTAGGGCATAATTCCAAGTATTTTGGTGAAATTCAAAATTAGAAGGTCACAAAGTACCTTAAAAGGATTTTTGGTTTGAAACACAATACAACACTCATGCATTGCATTACTAGCAAATAAATATTAATTTTAGTGAATGCAAGGCATGGTTAGCGACCATGAATGCTTTACATGCAAGATGATGACATGCTCAAGTTTTAGTGATGCCTAACACCTAGAGTGTTACAACTCCTCCCCCTTATAGAAATCTCGTACCGAGATTAAGAAAAACCTAAAGCCTAAGGTTAAGTAATGGAAAAGGAAATGTGTCAAACACGTTTACAAGGAAGGTTCCCTTAAAACAACAAAGGAGGATTGCAACATTTACATCAACTTTCAAAAAGGAAAGGTTACAACTATTGAGGAGTTAACAACCTAGTTAGCTGGAAGGAAATCTAGATAATTCTCCCTCAGATAATCCTCTGATTCCTAAGTGGCTTCCTCTTCTAATGCTTGTTCCACTAAGCCTTGTAAAACTTGATCATTGTTTTTCGAGTGACTCGATCTTTCTGATCCAAGATCCTAATAGGATATTCTACATATGTTAGATATGGTTCAAGTTCAACTCCTTCAATATCCATAGCCTGCTTGGGAACTCGTAGACACTTCTTCAACTGAGATACATGAAACACATTGTGCACCATTGAGAGTTGTTCTAGTAACTCAAGGTGGTATGCTACTAATCCATGTCGTTCCAAGATCAGAAATGGACCTACATAGCAAGGTGCAAATTTTCCTCTAACTCTAAAATGATTTACTCCCTTCATAGGTGATACTTTCAGATAGACATGATCTCCCACTTTAAATACTAAGGGTTGATGTCTCTTGTCAGCATAACTCTTCTGGCGGGACTATGCTGCTTTCATATTAGCCTGGATAAGTCTAACCTTTTCTTCAGCTTCCTTCACTATATCTAGTCCAAAGAACCATCTTTGTTTAGGTTCTGACCAATTCAGCGAAGTTCTATACCTTCGACCATATAGGGCTTCAAAAGGTGTCATCTTAATTCTTTCCTGATAACTATTATTGTAAAAAAATTCTACCAAGGGTAAACACTCATCCCACTTAGCTGAACAAGTGAGAACACAAGATCTCAACATATCATCTAGAATCTGATTGACCCTTTCAGTCTATCCTCCGGTCTGAGGGTGATAAGCTAAACTACATATGAGCCTCGTACCGAGTGATTTATGCAATTGTTTCCAGAAGTTTGAGACAAACTACGTACCTCTATCAGAAATGATGGTCTTATGTACTCCATGTAGACTCATGATGCGATCAATATATAGCTTGGCATAACATATAGCTGGATACTTCACATTAACTAGAAGGAAGTGGACTAGTTTTGTGAGACGATCGACAATGATCCAAATAGAATCACAACCTTTGGACGTCTTAGTCTATACTAATATCATCCCACTTCCAAGATGGAATAGGCAAAGGGTTCAGTGGTCCTATAGATTTTAGATGGATAGCCTTTACTCATTGACAAGTATCACACTTAGCTACATATCGAGCAATCTCTATTTTCATTTTATTTCACCAGAATCTCTGTTTCAGATCCTGGTACATCTTGTTACTTCCTGGATGAATAGAAAACCTAGACAAGTGAGCTTCATTGAGGATCTGTTGTCATAACTCAGGAACTTTTAGTACTACCAGACGATTCTTGAACCAAAGAACTCCTTCATTATCAATCCAAAAACACGGGCCTTTCCGATCACAACTCTTTCTCTGATATGAGCTATTCCTTTATTTCCTTTTTGAGCAGCAACTATCTGACTCTGAATAGTGGATTCAACAGTGATATTGGCTAGGGTTCCCTATGAAACAATCTCTAAATTTAGCTTCTCCATCTCCTGACATAAAGTACTATCCATCGGCTTTGCTGTAAGACAATTGCAATGAGACTTTCGACTAAGTGCATCTACAACTACATTTGCTTTGCCTAGATGATAGTGAACTTCCAAATCATAATCTTTGATCAATTCTAACCATCTTCTCTGATGCATATTTAGTTTAGACTAGGTGAAGATATACTTTAGACTCTTATGATCAGTGTATATGTGACAAGTGCATGAATAACTGCAGCTAACTTCAAATCATGGGTAGGATAGTGCTCTTCATGACACTTAAGCTATCTAGAAGCATATGCTATAACTTGACCTTCTGGCATCAGTACACACCCAATGCCAATGCTAGAGGCATCATAGTAAGCATCAAACGGCTTCTCAATGTTTGGCTAGGCTAGAACAGGAGCAGTGGTCAGAAGATTCTTTAAAGTTTCAATGGCTTTACCACACTCAGGTGACTAGACAAACTTGACTTGATTCTTTAATAGCCTAGTGATAGGCTTGGATATCTTAGAGAATTCAGGGATGAAACAACGGTAATATCCCGCCATTCTAAGGAAACTATAGACTTCATAAATAGTGGTTGGTGGTTTCCAATTAAGGATATCTCTAACTTTGCCAGGGACTACAGCAACACCCTTGGCAGACTGAACATGCCCAATGAATGGCACTTTGTCAAGCCAAAACTCACACTTACTAAACTTGGCATATAGCTGGTGTTCCCTTAGACGGCTTAGAACGATGCGTAAATGTCCTGCATGTTCCTCTTTGGTTTTGGAGTATATTAGGATATCATTAATGAAGACAACAATGAACTTGTCAAGCTCTGGCATGAAAACAGAGTTCATTAGGTACATAAAGTGAGCTGGTGCATTGGTTAGGCCAAAGGATAGGACAAGATATTCATATAGACCGTATTGAGTAGTGAAAGCAACCTTAGGAATATCTTCAGGATGAATCTTTATTTGGTGGTAGCCAGATTTGAGATCTATCTTAGAGAACACATTAGCTCCTGCAAGTTGATCAAAGAGTAGATCAATGCGAGGAAGGGGTACTTATTCTTGATAGTTACTTCATTTAGTGGGCGATAATCAACACACAACCTTAGGGTTTGGTCCTTCTTCTTGCAACACACAACCATAGTTACTTCATTTAGTTGATCAAAGATTGCAGGACATCCCCATGGTGATGAACTAGGTCTAATATAACCTTTGTCAAGCAAATCTTGCAACTGTGTCTTGAGCTCTGCTAATTCTTTTAGAGGCATGCGATATGCTCTTCTAGATACTAGAGCAGTACCGAGTTTCAACTCAATGACAAACTCTACATCTCTATCTGGAGGTAGACCTGGTAAATCATTTGAAAACACATCTAGAAACTCTCTGACTATAGGAATATTTTTCACATCCTTAACAGTGGGTCCAAAGCATCTCTCAACTGCCCTCTTAGGAGTAGGTAGACGCATAAGCAATTTAGAACTATTATCAAGAGAGTTCAACTGGATAGTTCTATTCAGAGCAGCAATATCGGCTCCCCATTGGCATAACCAATTCATGCCTAGGATCACATCTATATCCTGACCCTTAAGAATGATTAGATATGTGAGAAAAATATACCCAACAAGATCTATAGGGACATGCTCTACTAGTTCCTTAGTATGTATTTGTCCCCCAGGAGACTTGTCGGGGACCTAACACCGGGGTACCCCAGGAGGTGGAACCAATAACCATTGAACGTTAAAAACTTCTAGAAGGACAAGGGCGCTGCTACGTTTCTTGCCCGAATGATAGGAGTTTGGTTCTACCTCTCCCGATGCCTTTGGGCCAGCTCCGCCTCGCCCGAGGGCTTAGGGATAGACTCCGCCTTGCCCGACCCCTGAGGGCCAGGCTTGGTCTCGCCCAAGGGATAAGGGCCAGCCCACCTCGCCTGAGAGCTTAGGGATTAACTCTGCCTCACCTGACCCTTGAGGGACAGGCTCGGTCTCGCCCAAGGGATGCCCACAGCACTGCTTCCTGCTCCGACCCCGCGACTCTGACCCCATGACTAGGGCTCACGGGAAGCCTGCTCACTGCTCTTCTCCGACTGGCGCACTAAGGGCCGACAGGAGCCATCTAGCCGGGGGCTCCCCGTTCAGAGGGAACTAGAAAACATGCGGAGAAAGGCAAGGCATGGCTCATAAGTCAAAACCACTATACCAGGGACCATACCCTACGCCCCGGCAGGAAAGGTACTGCCATGGAACGACGAGATGGGTGCTTTAGACCCTTCTAGGCATAGTAGAGCCTGAACAGTGTTGTGGGCGCATGCTCTTTGTCCTACAGAGTTGTAGGTGCTGCCTTCAGCCCTCGGGCATGGAACCCGACATAGACATACGACAACCACTATGGTCTAGAAAAAGACTCATGTCCTCCACAAATGACAGATATGCTATCACCACGATATGGTCCCAAGGGAGCGGCGCCCGCTTCAAGGCCCCTCGGGTCCACCAGATTGGAGCATTCACTTCAGCCTCTGGATGCCCCCCTGTGACTCCGACCCCGTGACCGGGGCTCACGAGAAGCCTGCTCACCGCTCTTCTCCGACCGACGCACTAAGGGCCGACTAGAGCCATCCGACTAGGGGCTCCCCGTTCGGAAGGAACCAGAAGGCGCGCGGGGCAAGGCTAGGCAAGGCTCATAAGTCAAAACCACTGTACCAGAGTCCGTACCCTATGTGGGGTAGTACTCTATAGCCATCCTGACATTCTATAGTAGCATCGATAGTATTGTAGGCACTTATCATCCTTTCGCACACACCAAAATGGACAACAAGGCTTGGTAGACATGAACAACAAGGCTAGGTAGCGTACGCATCCAAGCCCTCTCACTTGTAAAGCCGTCCCCTTCATCTATAAAAGGAGATGTGCTTCCTTCAACGAGGGGACCGACTTTGGACAGCACAACACACAACACACACAGTCAAGCTACTACTAAGCTCTTGGCATTCTTTCGACCCTTCCATCGGAGACTTGGGACCAGTCCCTCTCTCGATCATTTGTACCCCCTACTATGAACTATTCTTCGGTGCTAATTACATGATCAGCAACAGACTAGACGTAGGGACATTCAGCCCGAACCAATATAAATCTTATGTCCTTTAGCGCACCATCTGGGCCTAACACGCATTACTATAAATTTACTTGCCGGTGCTTGTACAAAACACTGACAAGACTGTATACAGAATTGACCCTCCAAAGCCTCAATTGGCAACTAATACTTCATGACAAATGCTCTATTGATAAAAGTATGCGATGCACTAGAATCAAACAATATAACTATAGGTTGTTTAGCAATAGAAAACATACCCATCAAAATAGGTTTACCCTCTAGAATAGCTTCTGCCTGAGCATAGTGAACTCGACCCACCTTTGAAACAACCCTCTTTTTCTGATTATTCTGCTGATTATTCTGATGCTAATTATTCTGCTTTTGGTTCATTGGGGGTCTCTGAATATTGACCTGCCTGGGCTAACGGCACTCCCTAGAAAAGTGTCTAGTCTTACCACAGTTGTAACATGGGTAGTAATGATTGGTGGGTTACTGGGATGAACACCAGTGGCATTTGACTGGCATGGATAGGAAGGAACTACAGCAGGTCGGACAACTGACTACTACTGGCTTTGCTGCTGAGGTGGACGATAAAGGGGATGAGGGAAATGTTGGTAGACAATCCTCTAGCGCTGATTATTGCCACCAGAGAATCCCATGGGCACATTCCTCCTCTTCTTCAACTCCTTGTGTAGATGATACATCTCCTCAGAAGAGATATCAATACTGACAATGTCATTGAAAGTAGCAGTGGTGTAGCCAGTCATCATGGTCTGAAGCTTAGTGTTGAGACCATGTAGAAACAATGCTTCCTATTAGCATCAGTACTGACATGCTCTTAGGCATACTAAGATAGATGATTGAACTTGCCCAAGTACTCTAGCACACTCTGGCCTCCTTGCTAAAGCTTGAGGAACTTCTCCAACTTCATTTCCATCACACCATTAGGAATATGGTGTGCATGAAAAGCAGTACAAAAATCAGCACATGGAACCTGATCTCCTGCTAGGTCAGTTACAAGGTGGTTTGTCAACTAGGCGCTAGTAGGGCCCTAGAGTTAGTGTGCTGCATATAGAATCTTCTAAGCATCAGTGCAATGGATAAGACCAAGTTTTAGCTCAATGGTGCGAAGCCAGTCATTAGCCTCCTGTGGTTCTTTAGCTCTCATGAATACAGGAGGATGAGTTTTAAGGAAGTCTGCATAGGAGTTATTGGCGGGCAGATCCTGATGACCCTAAGGTACAGGTATTCCATTTTGTGCTAAGGCTTGTAGGATGTGTACATCCTGATGACCCCAAAGAGAAGCTTTAGGAGGCCTACTGCACTGGTGAATTAATGGAATGGTAGAGGATGTCAATCATCCCCGAGATTGGTGCCCTGGCTGCCCTTATATAGAGTTCAGGGCTAGGGCTAATACAAAGAGGAGGTTCTCTAGACCAAAGGGTCAAGAGCCTGATGGAGGGCCTAGCTAACTTGGCTTGCAAGCTATGCCATCTTGTAAGGTATGTTCGATCATGGCTATCATCATAGTGTTCTAGAATCGTTGCGGCAGGATGTGACATGGAGCTACTATGTCATCCATGGTGGCACTGTAGTCTCGATGGTGGTTTGTTAACCATCCTGTGCAACATGATATTTATCATGGCCTTCGTTGCCATCTCCTGGTTTACCAGGGAGTCATACTGGAGTTGGTAGCCACCCTGGGTCATCGATCGCCTAGTCGCTTCATGGGGTTGAGGGTTACAACCCTGATCGTTGAGGTTGGGGCTTTTAGCCGGCCTAGATGGCTCTTGTGTTGAGACCTTCATCGTGGATCCCATCCTGTAGTGGGTGGGATCATACATTCATCTTATCAGTTTGTATCTAGACAGTGGGTTTCATACCTGTTGCCTCTGCTATGTAGGTATTGTGATAGAACCACCCAAGTTATATGGCCCACATGTGGTTGTCATTGTCCTTTAGACTTCTGATTGTTGCACATGGGAGCTAGATAACTTTGGTAGTCTATTGGGTGTCCTCGGGGAAAACCCAAATCATCCATGTTTACCTTTCTGAGTAGGATACATAACAAGAATCATTGTAGTATTACAACTGTTATACAAATATACAAATATATTACATTAGAGTAAGTGGCGGATGTCGTACAAACCAAAAGTTTACAAACCATTTATTTAGTTATTACAAACCATAAGTGTTAGCCATCTAGGTAGTGGAGTTGCATGTCAGGTACCACTTATATTACAACACACAAGAGTTTCACCCTGCCCAAGGGTGCACAACAAACTTCTACTTTTGGGACCCTTCCTCTAGAATCGTCATGCAGCAGGGGCACATGCCAAACTACTGATGAGGCTCACCTACAACAAGGGTTTAACAAACCCTGAGTATAAAGGTACTCAACAAGGCTTAATCGATGAAAGGGAAAGACTCTAAGGATATGCAGGCTTATGGGGAATCAAGGTAAGTCTAAAGCAAGAATCAAGATTAACTTTTGCATAAAAGCTTACTAATGATTGAACCTTACTTTCAATGTTTTAGCTCAAGTTAATTCATTACAAGTCTCCAATTTGCACCTAATCTAATTCAACCACTTCATTAACGATCATATTAGGTGATCATAGGTACCAATGTTTCATTAATTATACTATGATGTAGAGCAGAGAATCAAGTCTCCTTCTCCGAGAAGCACGGTGATTCGAATTGACTTGGCCCCACTGGGGTTTCCTTACCACACGACATATGTAGGTCCTAGAGCTACATATATTAGCCTTCACTCGGATCCTCCAAAACGTGAACTAGTCTACGCTACCTAAAAATATAGTACTCCACCATCCTACGTCATTCGTGATGTTTCTGTAAGGTGAGTACACACTACTCTCACCATCTACCACTCCTAGTGCGCAGTTAGCTTTTCACATAATAGAATAGCTGAGGTCTTAGGCTTACCAGAGTATGTGGCTAGTACTACAAAGTCTCAACACACACAGGTCTACAAAGGACTGCCCTTAATTGACATAAATGGGACAAGCATGACTAGCCAACCCTATAGGCTTAACCACCAAAGACCATTTCCAAGTCCTGTCCG